>NW_025840763.1:0-1753 GCF_002878395.1 Capsicum annuum | reverse complement strand
CACAAACCGTTGACATAACTCCTGCAAGCATTATCGATACGGGATGAGCTTCAAATCTCGCGTCTCCCAATCTCCTTGAATTTGATGGACGAGGAAATCCGAATCCCCCAGCACCAATAATTCCTGGACTCCCATATCAATAGCTAACCTCAAACCAAGAATGCAAGCTTCATACTCTGCCATGTTGTTAGTACAGTAAAATCGAAGTTGTACTATTATCAGGAAATATTGGCCCGTTTCAGAGATAAGAACCGCACCTATTCCGACTCCTTTCATATTGACAGCTCCATCGAAGAACAACTTCCAACCTAGATCTGCATCTATAATGACTTCATCGACACACGACACTTCTTCATCAGGAAAATATGTCTTTAATAGCTCGTACTCTTCATCGATGGGATTCTTAGCAAGATGATCTTCCAAGGATTGGGCTTTCATGGCGGTTCGAGTCACATATACAATGTCGAACTCGGTAAGCAATATTTACCACTTTGCCAATCGACCTGTCGACATAGGCTTTTGAAAGATATACTTCAAAGGATCCATGCGTGAGATGAGATAATTAGTATAGGATGAGAGATAATGCTTCAACTTCTGTGTGACCTAAGTTAGGGCACAACACGTCCTTTCAAGAAGAGTATACCTGGCCTCATTGCGGTGAACTTCTTGCTAAGATAATAAATAGCCTGCTCCTTTTTGCCTGTGACATCATGTTGACCCAGGACACAACCAAAAGAATTGTCCATGACTGATTAATATAAGATCAAAGTCCTACCAGGCTCCAGTAGTACCAGCATGGGCGGATTTGACAAATATCTTTTGATTCTGTCGAACACTTCCTGACATTCTTCAGTGCATTCTACAGCAGCACTCTTTTTTAGTAACTTGAATATGGGCTCACAAGTGGTTGTGAGTTGAGCAATAAAGCTGCCAATGTAGTTCAGTCTACCAAGCAAACTCATCACCTCCGTTCTATTTTTGGGTGGGGGCAAATCCTGAATGACTTTGATTTTTGAGGGATCCAATTCAATCCCCCGACGGTTGACCACAAACCCCAACAGCTTTCCAGACGAAACTCCAAATACATATTTTGCTGGGTTGAGCTTGAGAATATACCTGCGAAGCTTTTCAAAGAAATTTCTTAAATCTTTAACATGGTCGGCCTGACTTTTTGACTTAATAATCACATCATCCATGTATACCTCAATCTCCTTATGCATCATATCATGAAACATAGTGGTCATGGCTCTCATGTATATTGCTCCAGCATTCTACAAACCGAACGGCATCACTCGATAACAATAGGTCCCCCATGGTATGATAAAAAATATCTTCTCTGCATCTTCATCATCCATAATGATCTGGTGATATCCGGGATAACAATCCATAAAAGAGGCAACCTCGTGTTTAGCACAGTTGTCTAGCAAAATATGGATGTTGGGCAGTGGAAAATCATCTTTCGGACTTGCTCTGTTCAAATCATGGTAATCAACACACACTGAAACTTTGCCATCTTTCTTTGGTATGGGAACAACATTGGATAACCACATGGAATAACGAGCCACTCGAATTACTCTAGCTTCAAGTTGTTTCATAATTTCTTCTTTGATTTTAATACTTACATCAGTTTTAAACTTCCTCAACTTCTATTTGACAGGAGGGAATGCGGGATCAGTTGGCAATTTGTGAGCCAATAATTCAGTGCTTAAACCAGGCATATCATCATAAGACCATGCAAAAACATCCTTATAAT
>NW_025840762.1:0-1570 GCF_002878395.1 Capsicum annuum | reverse complement strand
TTCTTATAAAGATCTTTGCATGTTCCCAGACATCAACCTTCCCCTCGATTTTAAGATGCCTAAGTTCGAGAAGTATGCCGGACATGGTGATCCCTTGGCACACTTGAGACGTTATTGCAACCAGTTGAGGGCTGCAGGAGGAAGGGAAGAGCTGCTCATGGCCTTCTTTGGCGAGAGTCTTTCTGATTTGGCCTCAGAATGGTTTATCGATCGAGATATCGATAAATAAAACAACTGGGATGACTTAGCTTCTGAATTTGTTCAACATTTTCAGTATAACATCGCCCTGATTCCGGACGAAAAATCCTTGGTCAACATGAAGAAAAAGAGCACTGAAGGTTTTAGGGAATACGCGATAAGGTGACGTGAACAGGTCGCCAGGGTAAAGCCTCCAATAAAAGAAAGTAAGTTGATAGAAGTTTTCATTCAGGCACAGGATGAGACCTATTTTCAAAATTTACTTCCGGCAATGGGAAAATCTTTTATGGAAGTCCTCAAAATAGGGGAGATGATAGAGGACGGAATTAAGACCGGTCGAATAGTAAGTTTTGCCGCATTAAATCCACCACACAAGCGATTCAAGGTGGATCTGGCGCATTTGGAGGTAAAAATAAAGAAAGACTATGTGGCGACTGTCGTAGCTGAAAGCCATTCCTATCCCAAAAGACCACCTCGCCCCTATCCCCAATCCCAAGCCCAAGTCTACACCCAAGCTCTATATATTCCTCCCCACCATTACTACCCTCTACAAAACCCTTTATATTCCAATCCACCACCCCCTTACCCAGTATATAGCGCGCAACCATATGCCCAAACCTCTTCTTACCCGCAGTGGTGCGCGCAAGCTTCACAAAATCGCCCATTCGCTCCACCAAATTACGAAAATCCCTTCCGACCCAGTTTTCAGCCTAGGCCCGAGTATAAGAAAGAGAAGGCGGTTAAAAATCAATTCACACCTCTTAGGGACTCATATGCTAGCTTGTTTGATAGGTTGAGAAAGTTGAAGGTTTTAAGCCCAATTCAAGGAAGGCTTTCAAATCCACCGCCGAGGAATCTCGATTATTCTTTAAGGTGTGCGTACTGTTCTGACATGCCAGGCCATGATATCGAGAAATGCTGGCATTTAAAGAGAGCTATCCAAGATTTAATTGACACAAATCAGATGCTGGTCCAGGCCCCGGAGGGTGTAAACATTAACCAGAATCCACTGCCAACCCATGCTAAAGCCAATATGTTAGAATTGATATATGATGGGAAAGATTCTTCGAGGGGTTATAAGCCTATTATCAAGATACAGACCATTGAGGAGAAATTGGTGAATGTAGCAGAGTCTTTGAAAGTAATGTCATTGAGCCAGGAAGTAATGAGATAAGATAAAGCCCAAAAAAGCACAAAGAAACCCCTGATCACAGTACAAGGCGCCAGAAGGTATGTTGATTTAAGTCAGGATAAACCTAAGTTGACAGTGGTAGGAGCTCTGAGTCAGCCCATCTTGACGGTGAAAGGAGCACTGGCAGCGCCTATTGTCCTCAAACCGGTGACCCAACCTCCGATAGTTGATACGAAAAGG
>NW_025840761.1:0-1361 GCF_002878395.1 Capsicum annuum | reverse complement strand
AGGACCCTCCTGAAAAATGGGATTTTACTTTCTGCTCAGGACCCTCCTGAAAAATGGGATTTTACTTTCTGTTCAGTGATTTTTACTTTATATTCAGGACCCTCCTGAAAAATGGGATTTTACTTTCTATTCAGGACCCTCCTGAAAAATGGAAATTTAATTTATGTTCAGGACCCTCCTGAAAAATGGGACAACACTTTCAAAAATGAAATACTATTTTACTATAATTTTTGTTTGGAATATTGTTCGTTCTAGTTTTAATTTTGGGTTTCTGGAGACCGCCTGAAGAACAGGCTGATGAAATAGCAAGTCAGGAGCCCGCCTGAAGAACAGGGTGATGAAATAGCAAGTCAGGAGCCCGCCTGGAGAATAGGGTGAAGAAACGGAAAAGTCAAGCAACAAAGCAAAGTAATTGAAAGCCAAGCAACAAGGTGAAAGAAATTGCAAGTCAGGAGCCCGCCTGAAGAATAGGGTGATAAAAGTCGAGTCAAGAGCCAATAGAAGCTGTATAGATAGGATTTTTGTAATTTCATTTATGTTTTAACTTATCATTTTCATTTTGATGTAATAACAGAGCTGCGGACCGGAACCTCGACGGAACCTCACTCGATTCTCCAACTCGGTACAGCCCACTTCTCTTCCAATCCTTTGAAATATCCGTGACTTGATTCTTTCATGACTTGGGTAGGAAGGATGTCCTAATTCCAGACCCGGTAGTCCTTCTTTCTTCTGTTTCTTCCTTTGAATAATGGTCGGGACAAAATTCTGTCTCGTTGTCTACTTCTTTGTCTGAAAACACTGCGTGTTTACATTCAAAGGGGGCATGATGTAGACACCTAATTTCGTCCCTCCCCGATGTCATTTTTACCCATTCTTATTTTATCCTACCGTGTACCCTCACCCATGTCATTATACCCCGCAAACTACAAAAAAAGAATAAACAAATAATAAAATAACTAATCCTATCTTATCCTAACAACCTACCCAATAAAAAATAACACCTCACCTCTACCCCCTACCCCACGTTACCCATCCCCCCTCTTTTTTTTCTTGCCCAAGAAGAAAGGACCCAAAAAAATACAATATATATACATACCCACATATACAAAAAACGGATGAACAGTAGAGGGTAACAAAAAAAAATCAGCCTTTTTCTCCCTCTAGACTCTCTCTCTCATCTCTCTCTTCAAGAAAACCGAAAGGGAGAGCCTCCGGTCGCCGGCCCTCTTTCGCCGTCGCCGGCGAGACCCCCCTCTTCTTTCTCTTCCTCTGATCTCCGACCAAACCCGTCAGATCTGACACCACCGTCCGACCAAACGACGGCGGCGACAACGCCGCTCAGCCGCAGCTTCCTCCTCTCT
>NW_025840760.1:0-1352 GCF_002878395.1 Capsicum annuum | reverse complement strand
GTATTTTTGTGGGATGTAATCACGTGGGTGAGGGTACATGATATGATAAGGTAGAAATGAATAAAATCGAACTTTTGAGGGGGACAAAATTACGTGTCTACATCATGCCCTCTTTGAATGTAAACGCGCAGTGTTTTCAGACAAAGAAGTAGACAACGAGACAGAATTTTGTCCCGACCATTATTCAAAGGAAGAAACAGAAGAAAGAAGGACTACCGGGTCTTGAATTAGGACAACCTACCCAAGTCATGAGGGAACCACGCTACGGGTATTTCGAAGGATTGGAAGAGAAGTGGACTATACCGAGTTGGAGATTCGAGTGAGGTTCCGTCGAGGTTCCGGTCCGCGACTCTTGTCATTACATCAAAAATGAAAATTACAAGTTAAAACATAAAGGGAATTACAATTGTTCTTCAGGCGGGCTCTTCACTTGTTAATTCATCATCCTGTTCTACAGGCGGGCTCCTGACTTGGTATTTCATCACCCTGTTCTTCAGGCGGGCTCCTGACTTGCTATTTCATCACCCTGTTCTTTAGGCGGGCTCCTGAAACCCAAAATTAAAACTAGACCAAAAATTATCCCAAACAAGAATTATAATAAAGTAGTATTTCATTTTTGAAAGCGTTGTCCCATTTTCCAGGAGGGTCCTGAACATAAAATAAAATCCCATTTTTCAGGAGGGTCCTGAACAAAAAGTAAAATCCCATTTTTCAGGAGGGTCCTGAACAGAAAGTAAAATCCTATTTTCCTGGAATGTCCTGAACATAAAGTAAAATCCCATTTTTCAGGAGGATCCTGACCAGAAAGTAACATCCCATTTTTCAGGAGGGTCCTGAACATAAAGTAAAATACCATTTTTCAAGAGGGTCCTGAACAGAAAGTAAATTCCCATTTTTCAGGAGGGTCCTGAGCAGAAATTAAAATCCCATTTTTTAGGAAGGACCTGAACAAAAAGTGAAAATACCATTTTTCAGGAGGGTCCTGAACATAAAGTAGAATTACTAAATAGAAAGTAAAATCCCATTTTTCAGGAGGGTCCTGAACAAAAAGTAACATCAGTAAAATCTCATTTTTCAGGAGGGTCCTGAGCAGAAAGTAAAATCCCATTTTTTAGGAGGGGCCTGAGCAGAAAGTAAAATCCCATTTTTCAGGAGGGGCTTGAATATAAAGTAAAATCCCATTTTTCAGGAGGGTCCTGAACAGAAAGTAAAATCCCATTTTTCAGGAGGGTCCTGAACAGAAAGTACAATCACTGAACAAAAAGTAAAATCCCATTTTTCAGGAGGGTCCTGAACAGAAAGTAAATTTTCATTTTTCAGGAGGGTCCTGAACATAAAGTAAAATCCCATTT
>NW_025840759.1:0-1385 GCF_002878395.1 Capsicum annuum | reverse complement strand
ACTCCACGCCGGAACCCCTAGACCACCCCAAAACCGTGTGTTATGGCTCATTAATTTGGCCTAAAAATGTTTTGTTTGCACTATTTCTCCTGTTTGATCACGTAAATGGTCCCGCACATACCAACGGGCCAAACTAGGCCGCTCCCCAGCCTCCATGGCATGCCTCGATTGATTTTGGCCCACAATATGCCCGAACCCTAGGCCACCCGCGGAATAGTGGTCTATAACACACCGATTTAGCCTAAAAATACCCCGTTCGCGCTGTTTTGCCCGTTTAACCACCCAAATAGCTCCACCCATATGAGCGAGCCATACTAGGGCTCTACTTATATATCCTGGCACGTCCCGATCAATTTTTGGCCTACAATACTTCTAGACCTTGGGCCCGCTCAGACCCTGAGCTTGCCCTTGAAACCGTGGGCTATAGCACACTGATTTGGCCCAAAAATACCCCGTTCGTGCCATTTTACCTGTTTGACCACCCAAATGGCCCCGGCCACACAAACAAACCATACTAGGCCACTTTCCAACCACCCTGGAATGCCCCAATTGATTTTCGACCCACCGCACGCCCAGACTCTAGGCCCACCCTAGAACTATGGGTTATAGCATAATAATTTATCTAAAAAATACCTTGTTTATGCTATTTCGCACGTTTAACCACATAAATGGCCCCGTCCAAACCAATGGGCCACACTAGGTCGCTTCCTAACATGCCCCGATTGATTTTGTCCTACAACACACTAGACCCCGGGCCCACCCTCAGAATTGTAGGCTATGGCACACCGATATAGCCCAAAAATTCATCTATTTTGCTATTCTACCGGTTTGACTACCCAAATGGCCCGGCCCACAACAACGTGCCATACTAGGTTGCTCCCTATCCTCCCTAGCATGCCCCGGTCAATTTTTGGCCCACAGCACACTGGGACCTCGGGCCCACCCCAGAAACTAAGGGCTATAGTACACCGATTTGGCCTAAAAATGCCCCATTCGTACTGTTTCATACGTATGACCACCTAAATAGTCCCACCTACACCACGGGCCACACTAGGATGCTCCCGAGCCTCCCTGGCATTCCCCGGTCAATATTTGACCTATATCATGCTGGTACCCTAGGCCTACCCCCAAAATCATGGGCTATAGCACACATATTTGGCATGAAAATGCCTCGTTCATGCTTTTTCATCTATTTGATCACCCAAATGGCCCCACCCACACCAATGGGCCATACTAGGCCACTCCCCAGCCTCCGTAGCATGCCCCGATCAATTTTTAGCCATCAGAATGCCCGGATTCTAGGCCCACCTCCGGAACCATAGGCTATAGCACACCGATTTGGCTAGAAAATGCCCTGTTTGCATCGCTTTGCCCGTTTAATCAAC
>NW_025840758.1:0-1458 GCF_002878395.1 Capsicum annuum | reverse complement strand
CTAAGCTTCCCCTTCTTTCCGAATCTCTTCACCCTCCTCATGGGTGACTTTTTTAGATACACTAGGTCACCAACTTCAAACTCAAGGTCTCTCCTTCTAACATCTGCATATGACTTCTGACGACTCTGCGCAGTTTTCAACCTTTCCCTAATTAACTTAACTTTTTCCATAGCCTCAAATACCGAATCAGGACCACTCACAGCCGCTTCACCCACCTCGAACCAACCTATGGGTGATCTACACTTCCTCCCATATAAGGCTTCAAGCGGAGCCATGCCAATACAAGAGTAGAAACATTTATTGTAAACAAACTCTATCAACAGTAAGTGATCGTCCCAACTTCTCATAAAGTCAAATGCACAAGCTCTCAACATATCCTCTAAGGTCTAGATGGTCTGCTCAGCCTAACCATCGGTCTGCGGATGTAAAGCAGAACTCAAAAGCACTTGGGTACCAAGACCCTTCTGAAAAGCTTTCCAAAATTACAAAGTGAACTAAGTACCCCTATTCGAAATGATAGACAAGGGAACTCCATGGAGTCTGACTAGCTCTCAAATATACAATCTAGTGTAATCCTCAGCAGTATATGAAGTATGAACAGGCAAGAAATGAGCAGACTTAGTCAACCTATCAACCACAACCCAAATGGAATCATGATGGCATCGGGAAGGAGGTAAACCAATCACGAAGTCCATATTTATCTCTTCCCACTTCCTCATGGGAATACTAAACTCTTGCATAATACCACCAGGTCTTTGGTGTTCAACCTTAACCTGTTGGCATGTTGCACACTTAGCTATAAATGCTGCTATATCTTTCTTCATGCCACTCTACCAATAGATTTCCCGCAAGTCTCGGTACATCTTGAATGCACCAAGATGAATAGAATATCGTGCCCCGTGCACTTCAACCATAATCCTCTGTCTCAGATCAGCAACATTCGGGACACATAATCTACCCTGCAATCTCAACACACCATATCACCCTTGGGAGAAAACCTCTACTTTTTGGTCCTTGATTGACTCCTTCAGTCTGACCAAACTAGCATCTAAGTATTGTTTTTCCTTCACTTCCGAAACCAAAGAGGATTCGGAACTACTCTAAACCCCAATACTACCTTCAGCAGAGTCAAACAACCTAACCCCCAATCTAGCCAAACAATGTACATCATGAGGCAACTCTTTCTTACCTTCTACCACATGCGAAACACTACCGATGGACACTCTAATTAGTGCATCCGCCATAACATTGGCCTTGCTCGGATGGTATAACACACTCATATCATAGTCCTTTAATAATTCTAACCATCGTCTCTGCCTAAGATTCAATTCTCTCTAGGTAAACACATACTGCAGACTCTTATGATCAGTGAAAACATCAACATGGACACCATACAAATAATGTCTCCATCTTTTCAAAGCAAACACAACAGCAGCCAACTTAAGGTCATGGGTGGGG
>NW_025840757.1:0-8512 GCF_002878395.1 Capsicum annuum | reverse complement strand
AAAACAAGCCATGCGAATATGCTTGTTAAACTGACTTACTGACTATATAGACTGAATTATATTGGACCTTCATACTTCACTGGAGTACTCTTCAACACTCTCTCTAAGGAAGTTCTAGCAATAATAGAGAGCTACGAATCTTGGGTATGGATTACACAAGACATCCAACTGAGGAAATCACAACATTGACACTACTCTGCAGTCTGGAATATAGTCATATAACTCCTAAATTAGGACAGAATTTTCAGACCTTTGGCAATACAACTTCTTACTTTCAGGATTAGAGCACTTCCCAAATATCTCTTCACTATACTATTCCCTATAAATATGATATTCATTCAATTCAGCTTAAATTTCTCATATGAAAATTTTTTCTACTAGTGTCTAAAATAGCTTAATCCTTACTCCGCGATCAAGCCTAACTCTAAGTCACAAAAATACAACATGCTACACCACGCTATTATTCTAAACCATATGATGCCACCTTATATACATTTTTTAAAGATCACATTCTAAGCATAACATGCCTTACCACTTCAATGACTACTCTGAACTCTTAATATGAAGTCGCTCATGCATATTGCGACCTTCCACTATAATCCCAAAACGTCATTCAAGCCTAATTTATAACCACATGTTAACTTCAAGGTAAACACCCATAAATACATACTTCACATAGTTTCTAAACTATTATCAATATAACTCGCACGCGCTATCCTAAAAACATACACACACAAACTTTTCCACTAACCATCACAGGTATCAAAGACTTAGCCCCAAATCTTACTTCATACTTATGACCGTATCTAAACAAGCATATTATGATCTTCCATCAACAAGAACATTTACATCATCACCACTATCATTGCATAAGAAGGGTCACTAAAAGGTTAAAACATAAGACCCCGAAGCATGAAAAGATTATTATACGGGACTGAGCACACTATAAAGAGTGAGTACATGCGCCATGAGTTGCATGACCTCAACTAGAGTTCATAACATAAGGAATGTGATTCCGACTACTTGAATGAACTAGAACTCATTATCTTGGAACTGGAAGAGTATGTGACTCTCTATCATATACAAGGATCATGAACTATGATCACAGAACTGAATCGTAAGGCATGAATAAGCACCCGGATAACTGAAAAAAATACTGAGGTAGGAATGGGTTGAGATTCACCCTCACTTTCTGATGTTTTAAATCATACTGCATCACTACTAGAATCTGAAAGCCTTACTTGGTCATTTGTTCTGTCATCTCCCCCTTAGCTTCAAGTCATTATCTAGAGTTTGGGAGATCCTTTACCAGATTCTAACTGAACTACACTTACTGCACTCTAGGGTCTAAAAAAAAATAACAATACATGCATATCATAGAACTTAGCCCGAATGACTACTTTTTGGGATATACTCTTTCTCTAGCCACCAATAGTCATAGTATAATGCTTGCACACTTATTCTATCGGTTCAACCTTCAAAAGTCAAGCTTAGATGCTAACACTTAACATGGATATCACTAAGCCTTTGATGAACCATATCTCTTTTGACAGAGCCTACCACTATTGCGACTCCAAATTTATATCCCTCTACTATAAGAATCAAGATCATCGTAAAAGGCCCAACACTATCAATCAAAACACCTTAACATGGCTATTTAGATCACCATATACCATCTAACTAGTATTTATCCACTTAACAATTCAATGGTACCACTAGCCACGCACAACAAGTAATAGCCTTAGAAAGAATGCCGCAATATCATGTCACCTTAGGCATACTTCTACATCATACATACAATATCATACATCACTACGAATCAAATAAACCTAATCTCTTGCGTACACCATTCAAGCCTATTAGATCACTTCCATAAAACTGGTATCATTACCTAATTAATCATCACAACTACCTTAATGGCCATCAACTGTGCAAACTTAATATCTAGTTCTAAACATTATTTACAATCTAACCTTACACATAATTCTTACTTGGACACTACGAAATAAACATCAAGAAACACTAGTATGCTAGAACTTCACAACCACAATAATCAATCATGACCTTACGATCTTTCTTATCATAACTCATTAGAACGTACTATTTCAACACATCAATCCTACTAATTTAATCTCACAAAACATACATCATTAATCTCATGCCACCATTTTTTCACCACCATATTCTACACTTAAATTCAAACCTATAGTTTATCATCAATCATCTACCACCAATGACGAGTGAAAAATAATATGCTAGTCCATAAAATTGACACATTCTATTCAAACACCTTAAAACCCACCACATACCTTCTCACAAGTTGTACTAGTTTACAACTACCAACGAAAAAAAGGTCAAGGGGGTAAAGTTACATAATAGACATGATCAACCTTAATCTTATATTATAAATCCATACAATCTTTTCTACTTATACGGATTTCTGACCTCATACTAACTCACTCAATCATAAATTTAGACTGCCTTCAATTTCCACTACAACCGTAAGTCTATACTTATGGCTTAATGGCTAATACAACCATTTTCACATATCAAGCCACTGACAAATCACCCTGACTAACAACTCCTTCTTTACCTTCTACTAATAACACACAAAGACGAATCACCTCTTTACCAACTCAATCTCATGAAAACAGACTCAGCTATACATATACTAAACCAACACAAGAACAACAAGTTGCTAGTGAATCAAAATAGGCCTCACACGGCTTCACTAGACTTTGATTTTTGTATTTTGAATAAGAAAATGAGATGAATGACAAGTCAACTATGCTAGTGAATCGAAAGAGCCCCATACGGCTTCACTAGACTTTATTTTTCAACAACACTTTGATGATAAGATTTCATGAGATAGAGATTTAATACGCAATATTCAATGAACTAAGAATACACATCTTACTCTGTAGAAATAAAATCGGAGTCAAACACTTTCTCCATAGACTACCATACCATCTACACATGCTTCTAGCTACCACATTAGTTCATCACTATAAAGGGGTAAATCATCCTCACTCTGACTTCTAACTTTGTGACTTCACATCACTAACTTCTTGGTTTAATCTCACTACCAATAGTTCATGGCCCTGACACTTTAACTCATACTATTATTCGGGTGGAAATACAGCTCCAACAATTTTGCTACACATCATTCCCTCTTAAGCATGACATCTACCACATAAATTTTTTAAAAGGACTGAATACACTTAATATCGCAGTTTGTAAGGCACGATTTCATCAATATCAAGGTTCACACCAAAACCAATACATTCTCTAAAGCAATAACGGACTCTTCTCAAGTCCTTGCATAATTTTAAGATCTTATATAACGCGATTCGAAGGGACAATACCATTTAGACTCTAAAGTTCTGCACTTGAATCACCCAGTAATGTGATGGGACTGAGAACATCAGAGTAAGGAAAGAATTTGGGATGATTTTACTTTCATATGGACGTCACCATAGCACGAATTAGAGTATGTAGGAGGAATATTCTGACTCTATTGCACTAATTAAAACATGAAGAAAGAGAGACATTCCAAATGACTTATAGCCTCCTACTTATAAGTGTGGTGTGCTACACACCCATAAATAAGACTCTACCCGATGCAATTTCACAAACACCCTGAGACCATGAATCGTGCTTTGATATCAAGTTTGTCATGACCTGAATCAGGGCCCTGGCCATGACGAGCATTCTCGAACCGTGAAGGCCCGGGACGCCCTCTGTCTATCTGGTAATCATGCATAAAATTCATATGATAAAAGAAATATAAAAGATACACAATATAACGAAAACATGGTCAAGAATCATATGCGTACAATAATGGGGAAATAATGTCCCACACTCTCAAATCAACATCTCTAAAACCGTCTACGAAATCTCTACTTCATAACTGAAATGATAACTATCTGAAAACTGGGACAAGGCCCCAGCAGACCCGAAACTAATAAATAATAAATGAAATAGCAGACATCAGTCCTTCCAAAATATAGAAGGCTCACCACTTGATTCTGCGATCTGTCGAAAGAAATCTATTGGTTATCTGGACCCCTAGACTGTGCCTCCGAACCTGAGAGGGAAGGGAGTCAATACGAAAGTACTGTTATGTAGAGAAATCAAAACAGAAATATGATATTTCTACACAATATAGGGGAGAGCCATTATAAAATAGTTTCATATCAAATTATTTAAAAAAAACACACGGGCATAATGTAATAGTTTTCAATACCAATGTAATGCGATTGAGCTAGGTGGAATACCCTACAATTTTAATTCCACGGCTCTGTGGAATCCGCCTCTAGTGCTCGGCGGCCAAGCCTCCAATCCAAGTAGCCGCCAGGATTTGGAGCCGGTATACCCCTCATGTGAGTACACCGTAGGGAATCCCCCCATGTGAGATGTCCCAATTATTTTATTATCCTCTCATGTAGGATACAATATCATATGACCCGCATCGGCAACTATGGTTTCCAGCGATGAGACCTTTCACTCAAACGCCTTCTTCGGGCATCCACCTTTCTCATGAAAATCAATACATTCAAACTTTGTTCAAATCAATCACATGTCATACTCTGTAGGGTATCGTCATACCCAATTTACAAGTCATCAGTATTATATCATTCTCTTCATTCAATCATCATATGCAACATATTTCAACATGAACAAAACAACCCTTCCTTTGAAAGTCAAAAACCATATCCAAATCATGACTTTTTGTAAGACATTTCATGACATGCATTTCAAGATGATTTCAAACATTTCACATCATATGAGGATTTAATACAAAATCATATCAAGAAAGGGGTTTCATGTAAATCTTGCTCTCAATTTATCATCATTATGAAACACATACGTATACATATATAATATATCAAATCATTTCGGGGAAAGTCCTAAAAGACTACAACAATATCATTAAAACATTTAAAACATAATTATATTCTAAATTTCAAAACCCCCATTTTTAAAAACATGAATTTTAAAGCCCATGAGATTTTTTTGAGATAACCCCACGTACCTCTATTTCCAAAGATAATAGATGTTTCTTGAAGCTTGCGGATTGGTGATCCCAAATATGTAATTATCTTCGAAAACCTACGGTCAAATCTTGAACTATTTGGATTTTTATTTTGAAACCCTAAGGAGTGTTATTGAGTAATTTTGATGAATGAAGGTGTATTTTGTTGTTTGAGGGATTAAATCCCGTGTTGGTGGTATATATAGGGGTGGAGGATGACCAAAATACCCCTAAGGAACAATTAAGGTCAAATTTGTCCCTCAGTTGACAGTTTGATAGGCTGGAGTAAATCGATTATAACTTTTCACTCATATACTCCAATTGGATGAAACCAACTGCATTTAAAATATGACTCAAAGAGCTTTCATTTGATATATTATAGATCACACAGTTTATTATATACATGTAGTTATGATCGTTTGAAGTTAACCCTGAAATGCTGAAAACTGGGCAATAGGCTATGCGTTTTGCTACTATTTTGAAATCCAAACGCAGCCTTATGCGTTCCGAAAAATTCTGAAACTTCTCCGAGTTGTACTATGAGCTTGCCCAATTATAACGCAACTTTAAAATCTAAAAATGGATGTCAGAAAGGTTGAAAAGTTGTATCCCGAAGATTGCCAGCTAAAATGACTCTAATCCATGCACGAATTTTACGGGGTGTTACAAAATGCATGCTATATTTATATGCAGTAGTGATATATGATGTAGTATCTAAGTATCTCTGCATTAATTGTCATGGATCATCTTTTTATTTCAAATCATTTGATCCAGGATATATATTACCTCATCTATTTTATTTTGTTCATATAATTTAATGTTCTCATTATTATCATGTGTCAAAGCACTAGAATAGGAAAGAGTGTTGTTTTCTCCGTTTTTGGATTTAATAAAATCGAAGAATTCTTGGTACATCTATTGATCTTTATTAAGATTCGGGGTGCTTGCGATATTTGCAACTATTAACTTTTGGCTTTCTATTTGGTTTAGGGCATTCACTCAGCCCATTCTGGATTGTCCTCTCCCCTTTCCTCTATTAGAGGAGGTTGAGAATTGTGACTTCATCATGTATAAGAGAAAAGATATTACTTTAAATGTTCTCTAGTGAGAAAATAGGAAAAATTATTATCAGATTCCTTTAAATATTGTATTTCGAAATCAAATGGAGCTAATAAAGCTTGCTATCTTGCAATCATCTATTTAGAAATATCATGTTTACAATCTTTATTAAGTATTAATTTTGCTGCTTGGCAATCAGTTTTTTTTTAAAAAAATTGATTATATAAATCTCCTTGAAATTTTAAAACATATTTTACTACTGCAAGAACTTCTTTTGCAATAGTTGCATAACTTTTTTGTCTATCATTTCATTTTTCGAATAAAATTGAATAATATAAGATTGTTGATCTTGTGTAGAATATTGTTTTAAAATTCCTCCATATTTAATATCATAAGCATCTTCTTCTACTATTTTTTTTTTCCAATTAGGATTGGCCAATGTAAGGCACAGCAGGTTATCAACTTTTGCTTTAATATGTTTGATTGCTTAAGTATGATTTGCAGTCCAAGCTTTTGGATTCTTTTTTAATCTATCATATAAAATAGATATATCCTTAGCAAGGTCCTTTATAAAAGGAGAAATATTATTTAGACTGCCCAAAAATCTCTATAGTTGTATTTTATCGGTAATAACATCTGAAAATTTGAAGCAAATTTAATGCTCTTATTTATTAAAATTATTTTTTCGTCGTCAATATTTTGGCCTAAAAATCTCAGTTTTGTGTGAAAAAGAGACATTTTCGATCTAGATATTACTAACACATTTTATATAATAATTTTCTAAATAAATCTAGATGTTTGAAGTGTATTTCTAAAGTTTTTGAAAAAAATCAATATGTAATCAATATAAATTATTATAAAATTATTATAAGGTATGAAAATATAATTCATGATATTTTGAAATTTAGAGGGAGTATTTTTTTAATCCAAATGGCATAATATTTCATTCAAATTGATCCATAGGAACATTAAAAGTAGTTTTGTATTTATCTACTTCTGCAATTTGAATTTGTCAATTTCCAAATTTTAAGTCAAATTTTAAATATATTATGGCATTGTATAATATATCTAGTAAATCTTTTTTGCTAGGTATTGAGTGTCGAATCCATTTTAAAACTTTGTTGAGAGATTTATCATTGATAACTAATCTTGGAACTCCTATCTCTTGTTTTGCCTGTTTATTAACATAAAAAACTTTGCATGACTATGATGATTTTAAAGGTCTTATAAGGTCTTTATTTAATAAGGAAACAATTTTTTTTTTTTGCAAAGTTCTAAATATTATGTTTTCATTTGACATGGCCCTCCCATAGTGGGAATATTATCCTCTCTAAAGTAGGGGTGTTCAAAAATCAAACCGACCAATAAATCAAATCGATAAAAATATTATTGATTTATTGTTATTGAGTTATAAGTTAACGGTTTTTAAATAATTTTATAAGAAAAAATTATTAGTTTATTAATTCGGTTTTGATTTTTTCTTATTGGGTTATTGGGTAAACCGATAACCCAATACGAATAATATATATATATATATATATATATATATATATGAATTATTATATATTTTTCTTAATTTCTCTTTAATTTCTACAAATTAACAAACTTATTATTTTAATTATACAAATTTTTAATTTCTCCTAGCAACATTTAGTTTAAACTTGAAGATTCTTGTAAATTAAAATACATCGTGTAGGATTTTTTTATGCAACAAAGATACAATTTTTTTTCATTTTAGTTACTACTATTTCTATATTATGAATATTTTCTTATCGGTTAAATCAAAAATTGAATCGTAAAGGACTAAAAATCGATAAAAAATATCTTATTGATTTGTTATTGGTTTAGCATATTTAAAAATTGAAAACTGATAGACTGAATTAATAATATATAAAATTGAATAACCGACCAATGCACACCCCTACTTTAAAGTTTTCTTCATAAAGAAGGCTAACCACATGTTTTTTCCTTTACCAAAAGACATCAGGGTGGTCTCCCCAAATTTGTAATGAAAATTTATTTTTTAAAAATTCATTTTTTTCATTTAATTTAGGATTTCTTAAAGTCTCTTCAATTGTTAAACTATAAATTTCATTTTTTAAAAAAATCAACTTGTCTATTTTTTGAAAATATTTTTTCTTGTATTAGATTTAAAAATCTTGAATGGGGTGGTGAACACCATTCCAACTTGATTTCCTTGTTATTAAATGTAGCAGTGACACCATTTTTAATCCCATCATGTAATAGGATATATATGAACAATTCATGGTACTCCTAAAATAATTTCATCGTAATATATTTTATCAAAACAAAGATTTCGGACATACATGATTTGCCTTGACAAATATATGCCTTGAAAATTTTGTATTCAACTCTCATTCTAAGACCACTAGCATTTCTTAGAGCATGAGCGATTTT
>NW_025840756.1:0-2130 GCF_002878395.1 Capsicum annuum | reverse complement strand
AAGTAAAATCTCACTTTTCAGGAGGGTCCTGAACAAAAGTAAAATCCCATTTTTTAGGAGGGTGCAGAACAAAAAATAAAATCCCATTTTTCAGGAGGGTCCGTAACAAAAAGTAAAATCCCAATTTTTAGAAGGGTCTTGAACATAAAGTAAATTACCATTTTTTTAGAAGGGTCCTGAACAGAAAGTAAATTCCCTTTATTTAGAATGGTCCTAAACAGAAAGTAAAATCTCATTTTTCTAGAGGATCCAGGACAGAAACTAAAATCTTATTTTTCAGGAGGATCCTGAATAAAAAGAAAAATCCCATTTTCAGGAGGGTCCGAAACAAAAAGTAAAATCCTATTTTGCAGGAGTGTCCAGAATAGAAAGTAAAATTCCATTTTTCAGGAGTGTCCTGAACAAAAGTAAAATCCCTTTTTTCAGGAGTGTCTTGAAGAGAAAATAAAATTCCATTTTTCAGGAGTGTCCTTAACAAAAGTAAAATCTCATTTTTCAGGAGGGTCTTGAACTGAATGTAAAATCCCATTTTTTCGGAGGGTCCTGAACAAAAGTAGAATCTCCTTTTTAAGAAGGGTCTTGAATGGAAAGTAAAATTCCATTTTTCAAGAGGGTCCTGAACAGAAATAAAATTCTATTTTACAGGAACGTCCTGAGCAAAAGTAAAATCCCATTTTAAGGAGGGTCCTGAATAGAAAGTAACATTCTATTTTCAGAAGGATCCTGAATAGAAAGTAAAATTGTATTTTTTAGGAGGGTCCTGAACAAAAGAAAAATCCCATATTTTAGGAGTGTCCTGAACAAAAGTAAAATCCCATTTTCAGGAGTGTCCTCAATAGAAAATAGAAAAATATTTCTTAGAAGGGTCCGAAAATAATAGTAAAATCCCATTTTTCAGGAAGGTCTTGAACAGAAAATAAAGTCCCATTTTTCAGGAGGGTCCTGAACAGAAAGTCAAGTCCCAATTTTTTGGAGGGTCCTGAACAGAAAATAAAATCCCATTATTCATGAGGGTCCTGAACAGAAACTAAATTGCTATTTTTTAGGAGGGTCCTAAACAGAAAGTATAAGCCTATTTTTTAGTATGATCCTGAAGAAAAGTAAAAACCCATTTTTCAGAAAGGTCCTGAACAGAAAGTAAAATTCCATCTTTCAGAAGAGTCCTGAATAAATGTAAAATACCATTTTTCAGAAAAGTCCTGAACAGAACGTAAAATCCCATTTTTCAAGAGGGTCCAGAACAAAAAGTAAAATCCCATTTTTCTGGAGGGTCCTGAACAAAAGTAAAATCCCATTTTTCAGAAGGGTCCTAAACAAAAGTAAAATCCCATTTCTCCAAAGTGTCCTGAACAGAAAATAAAATATAAATATCATATTTTAGGAGGGTCCTGAACTGAGAGTAAATTCCAATTTTTATAGAGGGTCCTAAACAGAAAGTAAAATCCAATTTTTCAGTAGTGTCCTGAACAAATAGTAAAATCCCATTTTTCTGGAGGTTCTTGAACAAAATTAAAATCTCATTTTTCATGTGGGTCCAAAACAGAATGTTAAATCCTATTTTTTAGGAGGGTCCTAAGCAAAAGTAAAATCCCATTTTTCAAGAGGGTCCAGAACAAAAAGTAAAATCCCATTTTTCTGGAGGGTCCAGAACAAAAGTAAAATCCCATTTATCAGGAGTGTCCTCAACAGAAAATAGAATATAAATATCATATTTTAGGAGGGTCCTGAACTGAGAGTAAATTCCCATTTTTATAGAGGGTCCTAAACAGAAAGTAAAATCCAATTTTTCCAGACGGTCCTGAACAGAAACTAAAATCCTATTTTTCAGGAGAGTCCTGAACTGAAACTAAATTCCCATTTTTTAGGAGGGTCCTGAACAGAATGTAAAATCCCATTTTTTTAGGAGGGTCCTGAGCAAAATTAAAGTTCCACTTTTCAAGAAGGTCCTGAACAGAAAGTAAAATCCCATATACCTTTTTTCAAGAGGTACCTAAAAAGAAAGTAAAATCTCACTTTTCAGGAGGGTCCTGAACAAAAGTAAAATCCCATTTTTTAGGAGGGTCCAGAACAAAAAATAAAATCCCATTTTTCAGGAGGGTCCGTAACAAAAAGTAAAATCCCAATTTTTAG
>NW_025840755.1:0-4252 GCF_002878395.1 Capsicum annuum | reverse complement strand
AAAAAAAATAAACATCATATGAAGGGTATATAAAGTGATTTATATACTCTAAAATAGTAGAGAGTTAGTTACCTTCTCAATGGATGGCAGAGTCTTTGATAAACTAAAAAGAATCTCTACATGGGAGTTAGAATAACCTTGCTTTACCAAGGATGGTTTTAGCTTCTTCCAACAATAATCTCCATTATGACTATCGCTCTCATTTTGAGATGGTCATTTATTTAAAGCCTGTTGAGTCAGGACATAAAACTTCTCTTTTTGAGTTTCTACATGTGAAGGTCCCTTGACTTTGTATGGAATGACTACCTTTGGTTTCAAAATAGGATCCTTAACTACTATTGGGACCTCCTCACCATGTTCTTGAGGAGTGTCGACAATAGGACCTACGACGTTCACCAAAGTTTGCAAGTTAACTTCAAGAAAGTTTCCATGAACTTTATCCCACCAAGATTTATACGTCGCGGATGAATGTCTTCGCACATTGGGCATGACTTTAGGAAAAGTTTCTTTTGACATAGAACCATGCAATACACAAATTTGATGAAATTTAAGGCCTTCATTTAGTGAAGCACTGTGAGTATTATTTTCCAAAATTCTGAGAAGGCCTTGGTAAAACCCAAACTGATGGCTAAATTGGTGTGGATTGTATGGCTCAAGTATGAATACACCTCCATATCTAAAAGGGAGTAAGTTGAAATGGAGGCTCATGAAGTAGCTTACCTCAGACTCTTCATCCTTATTATCATCCACAAATAACAAACAGTGGACTTGCTTGGCATAGTGGAAGTCCAAATAGCACTGTCTCCATAATGGATGCACTTTCAGGAAAGCTCTCCATCAAAGTACCTTGCCCCACTTTCTCTAGAATATGCCGTCATCAATGGAATAGATGGTCTATTAGAAAGTGAAAATATGTCTTAACATAGTAAGCAAGCCAACCATACACATAATGGATAGGAAAGGATACTTAGGGCTGCTTAAGCTACAAAGATTTATAGACTATTGAGATCATTATAAATATTCGATAGGAACTGAACTGTAAGACTAAAAGTTTGCTTATCTGCCATCATAGCTGCAACTCTAAAAGTTCCCGAGCAAATAAAATATCCATCCTTAGAGGGAAATACAAAAGTGCACAACCAACATAATAGGAACGCTGCCGAATATGTATCAGTCCGATGTTCATACTTCACTCTAAGTTTAGAAAATGTGGCATCATCTACACTTGACCATTTTTCTGCATTCGGAATAGTCCCAGTCCGGTTATGGGTTGACTTCAAGTGAGCAGATTTTTTCTCCTTCCTCGATGGAGATGACTCGTATTTTAATACCTTTTTGCACTAAAATTTTCTCCACTTTCTTAGAGGAACTCTCAAATTAGAAGCTTCTCCTTCTTGAAGATATTGGAAATTTATAAATAAGGATTCACAAGAACGAGGGATAAATCTCTTATTCTTTTCATCAACACATGTAAGCTCCTTCACTTCGAGCACTACTTCTTCATAAGGAAGGCCTCCGATAGGCAGACCACCAATTTTGTATAAGTACCAAAGGGATATAGATAGCTCTCCAACTAAAGTAAGAAATGTGTTGGTAGTTGGACACCAAGCCTCAAAGAATGCCTGTAATATGTTTGAGTTTTGATCATATGTAAATAGTAAAGCATAAACGACATCATATATTTTTGCTGCCTTCAAGGTTTGTGCATTTCTAGCCAATATGTCATCAGCCCATTCCTAATATCCTTGAGTATAATGATATTTACCGGTTATCTCCATAGAGCCCTCCCAATGTACATCTCCTTTGAGTACTCGACATTCTAAGCAAGGAAGGGTGCTGCAATATTCAATTGAAGTTGGTTAAGAGTCCAAAGAATTCATGATTTAACCAATCGATTAGCACCAATTTCATGTTCTAAAGTCCAATCTAACATATGGAGAGAATTTTGCAAGGGTGGCCACGGATCTGCATACCTGCCTACTATTGGAGTTTCAGTCAATAGCCTAGTTAAAACCATACCATCATTAGCCTCAATTAGGAGGTACTTGCTTTTAGAGGATAAAGATGTGTAGTCTCTAAAGTGAGTCATATCTGCAAGATGCATGGACAAAAGAATTTTGGTCAAACACAGAATCAAGGTTCAGAAAAAATACTTGCAAAAAAATGCCAAGGAATAAAAAGGTTCTCAATGTTTTGGCTTTGGTGAAATATAGTCACATATAGTTGAAGTTTAACTCATCAAGTCTTAAGGTGATGGAGGCAAATTTAAAATCTCGCACCTTAAGCTAACCATTACAAAGGGCCCATACTTAGAGAAGGTCATAGCATAAATGCATCAGTGAAAGGACTCATACCTAAAGAAAATCATTCTGTCCTCAAGCAAAATCTTTCTGTCTTAAGGTGATGGAGGCAAAGTTAAACTCTTGAACCTTAAGTCGTGTCCACCATCTTCAGGCAAAGTCTTTCAGTCTTAAGGTGATGGAGGCAAAGTTAAACTCTCATACCTTAAGCTGGTGTCCACTGTCTTCAAGAAAAATCTTTCAGTCTTAAGGTAATGGAGGTGAATTTAAACTCTCGCACCTTAAGTCGGTGTCCACCGTCTTCAAGCAAACTCTTTTGATCTTAAGGTGACGGAGAGCCGGCCAATTATTGCATATTGCTATCTGTTTCAACCAAAAAAAAGGAAAAAAAAAAAGAAGCAGAATAAAGAAAAGAATATAACACGAAAGGAAAAAAATTAGCTCGACCTTTAATACTTGCAAGATGAACTCAAAAAGATTTACTGAAAGAGCTTCAAATTGATGCTTTGTACGGTGAAACATCTGGAGTATTTATAGGTACCAAGGTTGGTGGATATCTCCAAAATTAAATAGAAGTGGAAATTGAGGAACCCTAGACCAATAAAAATTTATAAATTAGGAAGGCAAGGCGGTGATAGGAGTTCTAGGCCAATAAAAAGACAAAAAAAGGGTACGAAGCCTAAATGAAAGGAAAGGCGGTAGGTACTCATCCTAAAGAAAATTAAATTTGACATATTATTTGATTGATTTTGATTAAAAGGGAAAAAAAAAAAAAAAGGAGAGCCATGGGCCCCACATAAAAGCTAAAGGGGCATATACCTAAGTCTACCCTAAAAAGGAAAAAAAATAATGGCAGTAAATGCCAAAAGGAAAAAAGTCAATGGAAGTCATATTTTTTACTTGCACGTGAATCAAGATAATGTATGAAAAAGGATTTTCCATGTCCAATATGTACAAAAATGGTCCAATATGATTTGTTTGCACACAAATTTTTGTGTAATTAAAATATCAAGTTCATACTTTGAGCCTAGTCTTCGAAAAATCTCAAAAGGTCTTGAAGTAAGGGGTAATTTGTGGGCAATAAAATTTTATTAAATAAATACGTACAAAATTTAAATTATATTAAATTTAAAATATATTAATTCCAAATAAATATTTTGAATTAAAATAAGTGAATTAGTTATTTAAGTCCAAATATGTATGGATTTAAATATAGTCCAATATTTATTGGGTTAGTGCATTAATTTGGGTTACAAATGATGAACTCACTTGGCTAAGTCCAAGATATTTTTATATGCTACAGGCCAAAATAAGTGTCACATGTCAAATGATGTGGCATGCCAAGTCAAGTGAAGGAGCCAATCTGATCATGCCATATGTTAAAATAATGCAGCAAGCACAACGAAATCAAAGCCCATAAAAGGTGTCACGTCACTTGAATTTGATTGGTTAAAGAAAGTTCATTTTCATCATGACTCTTCCCTTTCCACAACTATAAATAGGGGTCTCATAATTCAGAAAAAGAACCCTCAGAACTTTAACAAGAAGCAAGAGAAAGCTCGTGGATCAAACGCCACAATTTCTCTACAAAGCTCTAACATTCAAATCAAGTTTATCAAGATTCAAGATCAAGACCACAATATTCAAGAACAAGCTCAAAAGACCATGAATTCAAGCACAAGTCAAGATTAAGTCCCTCAAATCAACAAATCAAGTTCAAATTCAAGATCAAGTTTTGATCCATTGAATTTATATTTGAAAAGGCGAATCAGAGGATTCATAGAGATTGTAACACTCACATATTAAAATCAATAAATTGATTGTTGCAATATTTCTTATCTCGATTACTTATTTTCGGTCTCGAGAATTTTATTGTCTAACAATGTGTACTCTTTTTCCTTACTAGATTTTTATTTTTTCACTGACTTTTTTCTAGTAAGGTTTTAACGAGG
>NW_025840754.1:0-1898 GCF_002878395.1 Capsicum annuum | reverse complement strand
CCCACCAATGTTTTATCATACCAGTGAAACCTGATACAATCATAGTAGCTGCTTCTTTATCAGTGTCTCCTCGAATTTTGTAAGTCGTGATAGATACGCCTATTTTATGGAGTTTGTTGTAGATTTGGTGTTCAGCCAAACCATCAACATTCCATTCAGTTATTCCTCTACCATCATAGTTGAAGGTAAAGAGGTAAGGATTTTCCTTGAATTGAACGTCTGGAGGAGAAGGTTTTTTGTAGTAGTTTTTCTTTGTAGAAAAACGATCACTGTTAAGTTTAGCAAGAGAGTTTTTCTGATTGCTAGACTTAGCTTTCTCAGAAATTTTAAACTTAGAAAGCTTATCGTTAATTTGCTCCAAGATTTTTCCTGAAACCTTGAAGTCATCACTGAGATTTGGGAATTTCTCCTTTTGGAATTCAGGAATCTTGAAGATGGGGTTGGTTATAGGATGAGGACCTAGAGTGCCTTTTTCAGGAGCGGGGGAGCTAAAAGGAAGTATCGAATTTTTAGTTTCTCCTATTTGCTGGGAGATAGTGTGAAGGACCTGATTAGTATAGTTGTTTTGTTCAACTATCCTATTGAGGTCTCTACTGATAGGGGCTGAAAGAGGCCTATCATGCTTCTTCTTGAAGGGTGAAGCATTGAGGACTTCATTGGAATGAGGGATTTTTATCCCTTCGAGAGGAGGAGTAACGGATTCAACTATCTTGTTACTATGGGT
This sequence comes from Capsicum annuum, assembly GCF_002878395.1. Lineage (NCBI taxonomy): Eukaryota > Viridiplantae > Streptophyta > Magnoliopsida > Solanales > Solanaceae > Capsicum > Capsicum annuum. The sequence continues at coordinate 1,174 of NW_025840754.1, read as the reverse complement.
ATACCATTTGTTAATGATAACGTTGAGGGATTCATTTTCATTTTCCATTCTGCCGGTGAACTCGAAGCATCGGAAGAACTAGATGTCACATCGGAGTTTTTTCATATCAGCTATCCATAGCCGACCAAACTCCTTTTGCTGCTCCTTAGAATAGGTACTGGTATACCATCTTCTTTTTACGGCATCCTTCGGGTGATACCAGCGTACTTCAAGACCCTTTAGGTCTGGAGTGTACTCTTCATCAACTTTGATGACGAGTAGGCTGGGATCAATCCTAATTTTCTGACGGGATATGGAAGGGGAAGGTTCCATATCTGAGGCTGTAGGACTGCCTGGATCATAATTTTCAGGTTCTAGGGACTCATGGACCCTGGTGGGTTACTGATAATAAACTTTTGGGACGGGGCCAGAGAAGTCTACTCCTCTTACTTTGCCCTTGTCATTGTTATTATCATTGTTGTCACTGCCCTCCTGGGTTTTTGAGGTGGAAGATCGATGCGAGACAGACCGTCGAAACGAAGAGTTACGAGGAGTGTCAAAGCCGAGGAATTTTAAATCAATCGAGCCATCAGGATGCTGAATAACTCGTTGTATTTGAGATTTTTTGGGGTAGGAACGAATGGGTTGAGTGATAGCATCAAAGTGACATTCATTAATATGGATGACTTCTTCCCAAACCAAGGGCTTAGGTACAAAGACATTGGTTCTATCTTTATTGGCCTCCATGAGAGTGGTGACGCCCCTAGGACTCGTGAATCTAGCTTGGGGTGCTAGAGTGGTACCCATCAGTCGATAGTATACTCTGTATGTTATCGCGATTTCTCTAGTGTTATCCTTACTGTTCATGTTTTTTGTTTTAATGTTAAGAGTTAAAACATCCATGATGTTAGGATCATTAATGTCCACTGAGAAATTAGGGTAACAATTAAAGTATACCGGGCCGTCGGCTAGGTTACTTTGGATGACTCCTAAGAGTGAATCGTCAAAATTTAAGAGACGGACATCTCTTAGAATAGCACAGACAGGGATGTCTAGACACTGTCGAAAGAGTGGCTTAATGGCCACTTGGACAAGGCCGATATGCAGATAATGAAACTGATTTTTAAATCGGTTTATATCAAGGTCATTTAAAAGTTGAATAATTTCTAAAGAATTGTTGATAGCAACGGTAGAC
>NW_025840753.1:0-6744 GCF_002878395.1 Capsicum annuum | reverse complement strand
TGTTTCATTCCTACTTATTTATGGGTCATTCCATTTTAATTAAGGAGGATGGTACACATTTTTTTTTGGGTCTTCATGATCTGTTTAGAATGAATACCGGAGTATAAAACCCACTTATTTGCCTATACTCTTCTTTGTTTAATGAATGACATTTTTTTTATGTACATTCAACCTATTTGTGACAATCTGTTACAGTCTTAATCGCTTAGTTAGCATATTGTGATTCTCTTTATATTTTTCCTGGGTCGAGTATGTATTACTCAAAGATTCATATTACGCTGCCACTTTTAATTAAATCCGTAGACATCTTTGTCTTTCCTTTCGTTAATTATGTGCTTATGTGCTTTATTCATCTTGTTTTTTGCATGAATATTCGTTGGAGTGCAAACGGACTCTTTGTATTCCTTAAGGGGCCATTGAGGATTATCCTTCCCGGAAGATTTTGGAAGTCGATCTCGTAGTGCATTGATAAGAAAATCGGAAGAAGGAGAATGGATTAAAATCCCACGGTTGAAGCGGTTAGGAGACTCAAATGTCTTATTTGTTGTTTTATTTAGTCAAGTATTGTTGTCTTTATTTATTTTTATTCATTTATTCGGGCCACGAAGCCAAAGTTATAACTAATACAGGTGGAGCAAGCTCGAGCTAAGGGCTTGAAAACATAGAATTAGGACAGGTGAAAGACGGGCTGAAATCCCAATATCTAGATTAGGACAGGGTTATCGATTTGGGCCTAATGGCTAAAGTCCTTATGCTTCTACCCTTTTCCTTTTACTTTTTCTAATTTGCTTTATGTGTTTTCTTGCGAATCTAGTTAAAATCCCTAACTAAGTCGCTAAAAACTAGTTTTGCATAAACACCAAAATATTTCTAAAGTTGCTTTATTTTCAAAAACCAATCTATTTTCTTAAGTTAGTCAAAAGACATTTTCAAACAGTTCAGATAACCGCAAGTTAGCGGACGTTTTATGTGCGTAAAACCTTCTTAAAACGTTAATAGGAATCACTTATCTAGAATCTCTGACTTACAACAATTTTTCTATTTTGAATCATTTTAAGTATTTATAAAGGTTTGTTAATTCCTTTTCAAAATTAAGTGGCGACTCTTTTATAAAAGTCAAAATTTCCGCAAAATAGAAATGGCGACTTTGTTGGGGATTTTTAACTAGGTTCTAATCAAATGTTTGATTTCGCCTTTTGATTAAATATTTATATGTTTCGATTTTCTAGAGTTTAACTATCGCATCCCATGGCATATTCCTACATTATTTAAACTGTTTTGGGGTTTCGTGGGTATCCCGGCCCCTATTGAGCAATTCCAAAAATGTGTTGGAAATATAAACAGTTTATTAGCACGTGAGTTGTCTGGTGGCTATTTGTATTTTCAAACTCAAGTTGTTCGCTTGAGAACCAGTGTTTAAACCCACTCTAGACACCGAGGATAGAACAAAACCAAAACCCTATTTTAGGCATGAGCCTAGGATGACCCAATACCCGAGTGGGGTATTGGGCCCATTAGAAAACTTGCCCTATGTCTATTGACCTTGAGTCAATCACAGATAGATCATGCTTATGTGTTGGAAAAATATATGCTTGTCTAAATTCAATCCATTATCCTGTGGGGGTCAGAAAAAGTTTGATTTGCTTACTTTTGTAAGAAGAATTAAAGCAAGTTCAAGAAAGAAATTGATCAATTTAGGAGGTTGCATCTAACGCACAGTTTACAGACGTCACCAATATAGGAAATGGACGAAGCTTAGAAGGCGAAGGCAGATAGAAGAAGCACTCAGGAAATAGCATTTTCTATCCCCAGCGTGGGAGCTTATAATCTTTCATGTTATATTCCTTTTTTCCTAAATATTGTATCCCTCTTTTGTTAGCGTTTGTAGGTATTTATGCCCTTTTTCGTGTCTATATAAGTTGGGGGGGGGTTAATGGATTGACTTCGAGGAAGCATATATTTTCTTCAAAAATCATTAGGCCTGAACCCTTGGCTCAAAAAGGGTCACCCCATCTAGGATACACGTTATTATAATGTTGTCGTGTGATATAATTGTTTTATGTGCTTATGTGCGTATGTTTGAATCAAAGGCAAGTTTATCCACTATGTCCTATGGATGAACTTGGCTATGACTCAAACAACTCTATATGGTTATTTTATGTCAAATATTTTCCATTATTTATCATATACGGAAACTAACACATCTACCTTTGAGTTGTTTTACTTTACAGATAATAGAAATTACTCCGTGTTGATAAACTAGTAGAACATCCCTACTTCACCCGATCGAAAGCGCAGAAAATCCCATTCTCTGACCATTATTCAAAAATAACGGGAAATGACGAAGAAAGCGCACTGACTATCCAGGATAATGTGATAGCGGAACAGAATGCGATGATTGCGGAACTCGCAAGAAAGTTAGAAATGCTTCAGGAGGAAATAAATTGCACTCGAGATTTGTCTAACTTGGCCATCACCGTCAATGCCCCTGCTCTGGGGGGACATAGGAATCCACTCCAAATTCTTCCCCTCAGCACCCCTATTCTTGGGGATCAGCTAAATAACGTATCATCCATCTCTGCTCCTCCATTCGTCCAAAATACCATTCATGAAAATAACCCAGACGCCTACCATCCGCAAAATCCATCTCTAACCCTACAAAATCCATCTCTGAATACATTCCTAAATCCTTAAAACACATTTTCAAATCAACAAAATGCATTCCCAAATCTGCAAGATTCACTCCCAAACCCACTAAATATATCAAATCTACCTTCAAATCAACCAAATTCATTTTCAAATCCTCAAAATCCTTCTCATATTCCACCAAACTACTCGCAAGGTCCACGGAATCTTCCCAATTTCCAAGATGTCCTCCCCACTTACCAACCAAATTCCCCTCATCCACAAAATCAAGCCTCCCTTTCAAATCCTTCTTACACCATCATATCCCTTGATATTTATAATCCCCTTCCTCATCTCGAGATAGACCATTACGAGGAGAAGGAGAAAGAGTGGAGGACTGAGTATGAACTGAAGTTTCTAGCTATGAATGAAGAGATCATGAGGATCAAAGAATCTCATGGAGTGAGGGACCACGACGGTTAGGGTATGACGATTTATGTGTTCACCTGAGATTAGACCTACCAGATAGGTACAAAGTCCCAAAGTTTGAGATGTTTGACGATATCAGAAATCCAATGGCCCATCTGAGAAGGTACTGTGAGCAACTCATAAGGATAGGGAAGAATGAGGCATTCAATATTGAAATAGTCCCTGAACAAAATTCACTAGATCGGATCAAACAGAAGAATGATGAGAGTTTTCGAGACTATGCTTTTTGTTAAAGAAAAGAGGCTGCTAAAGTACAACCTCCCATGTCTAAGGAACAAATGGTATCAGTTTTCTCTTGTGCACAGGAAGGAGAATTTTATACCAGGATGGTATCCGTGGTCCGAGAAACTTTCACAGATTTAGTAAAGATTGGGGAATCATTAGAGGAAGGCATCCAAATAGAAAAAATTGTCAAAACCCCAACATCATCTTAATCTTCTGTATTTCCAAAGAAGAAAAGAGAGGATGCGACTGCGGTCTCTACTAATTCTGTTGATAAGTTAAAGAGGAGATTCAAGCCTAAAAATATTCTTTCGTCATCATCATCACCAAGTTTTCAGCCTATATTCTACACTCAACCCCAATGTCAAGCTCCAAATCCAAATATTTTACCCCAGTACCAAGTTCCACAACTAAATTATCAGCCTCATACTCAAGCTATTTTTCCAAATAACCAAATAAACATCCAAACATCTCCAAATTATCATCAAGTACCTTCCCCCATAAATAAGAATCATTATAACCTTCCACATCTAAAATTTGAAAATAAACCTCCCCAAAACTTCACGCTGCTAGCTGAAAGTCGTACCCAGCTCTTCGGAAGATTGATGAAAGCTGGTTATTTTCAATCGATCCAGCCAAAGCCTATCGATCCCAACTCCCAATTTTATAATCCTGATCAAAATTGTGCCTATCATTCAGGAGCAGCGGGGCACAGTACCGAGGATTGTATTAGCTTGAAACATAAGATCCAAGATTTGATCGATCAGAAGATCATCACACTTAAGTCACCGACACCAAATGTTAACAGTAATCCATTGCCTAACCATGGTGGACCTACAGTTAACATGATTGAAATAGATGGTGAATGGGCGTCTAGCAAGGCCAACGCTAAGGTAAATTCAGAAGGTCTCAGAAGAATAAAAGAGGTGGAAAAGATAGAGAAAGTTGTGGCCGCCTCAAGTAAGGATTTGGAAGGAATTTTTGAGCCTGTTATGGTCCCAGAAAAAGAATCTAAGCATGGGATAGTGTACCAGCTAAGAAGGAAAAATGAGACCGAAGTTAATTCAAAGGAGAGTCTTTTTAGGCCCTTATCGATCTTGTACCAGTCATTTCCCATACATGAGGTGTCAAACCATGATGGTCTTGGGGATAGGATAAAAGATCTATTTGAAGGATACAATGCTCTACCAGATGGTTTTCCAAAGTCCAGTGGGGTGAAAAAGATTGCATCGTGGGAGGCCTTGCAAAACTGGACCTCCACTCCACTCACAACCAGTCACTCATCGCGGTAGATGAAAGGGAAATTAATAATATTTTTTAAAATCGGTGATGATCCGGAGGAGGCCCTGTTATCCACCCTTTTATGTTTCAAATTTTTGTTTCATGTTTTACAACTTTCAAAAAAGCATGAGCCCATATTTGTGTGGGTCATAAGCCATAGTTTTTATTTATTTTCCAAAAGGTCTCCCTTTATTTAAGAAGTTACTTTTCAAATATGATTATCTAGCATGGTTTGTTTTGGTCGCAATAATTTAAAAAAACTATCAATGTCATGTCACATCAAGGGTAAGGCAAATAATGCGAAGGAAATAATGATGAACAGAAAAGGTGATGAGGAGAAGTTAGTAGTAGATATAGAGGAATGTGAAAATCAAAAGAATCCCAACCTAGAGGAGCCCTAATACTACCTGAGATGGATGTTCAAGAGTGGACCAAACTAATCGATTTTGAGGCGGTAAAGATATATCATGCTTGAAAGATGTTATAGTTTTTATTTTAGGGCTTATTTGTAATCGCCTTTATAATAGTATCAGTTTTATGATGTGTAATCTCCTAGAATCTTTTCCCTCTATGTACGAACTACGTTTGACCTGAATTCCCAAGAAAGGGATACGTAGGCGGCCTATGTCGGCTTCGATCAACCCCTTAGGATAATTTATCTTTCCTCTTAGGTATGAACTACGTGATGACTTGAGTTATCAAGAATGAGATACGTAGGCGGCCTATTTCGGCTTCGGTCGACCGATTAGATTTTTCTTTGTATACCCGTAGCGTAGGCCTGAACTACATTTGACCTAATTTCTGCTTCGACGGGATACGTAGGTGCCCCAACGGCTCGGTCATATATCCCCAGGAAATGAAAACTAGGGCAGAGTTTTTGAGAAAGAATCTCAAAAATTCATAAGAGAAGGTAGACATCCAGAATGAAAATCAACAAAGACTTCAGATCAACTAGGATTGGTATCATCTCAAACAACTTTAAATCGGGGCAGAAATTTTGAGAAAGACCTTAAATTTCCACCGAATGCCTGTAGACACCTAATTCTGTCCCTCCCGAAGACCCAAGTTACACATTTTTATCCCTGTTTTACCATGTGCCTTCACCTGTATGATTATATCCCATAAAAATACAAAAATAACAAACCAGCTAACAAACCTAATCCCCAAATATTCTTTTGTAACAAAATTAACCACCCCTCCTATCAATTTTGGACAACACATCACTACCCCATGCCTCATACCCTACCCCAATACCCACCTCACAATATATACACACATACTATCACAAACAAGAAAAGGGGATGAATACTAACAAAGAAAAAAAATCAGCTCTTTCTCTCTCTAGACTTTACTCTCTCTCTCTCCAAAATCCGAAAAGAGAAAGCTCTATTCGCCGCCTTCTCTTGCTGTCACCGGCAAGACCCTTCCTTCTTCTTCTCCCTCTACGACACCACACCGCTCCTCCAACACCACCTAGATCTGCCGCTGCCGTCACCAACAAAACCCCCATCACCATCGGAGAAGAAAGCAAAACCAGCTGCTGCTCCGCTGCCAGCAGTCGCTGCTCCAGCTGCAGCGCGTCGACCATTGGATGCAGCCGCAGCTCACCCATCCAGTGAAATAGCTTCAGCTCCGATCACCACCGGAGAAACAGGCACTGCCACCGTTCTCGCTGTCATTGGAGCTCATCGAAGCTCGATCTGCGTTAGGTTTTGGGTTCTGTTTATTTGTTGGTGGTTTTTGGTTTCGTCTATTTCCTGGTTCGTCATCGATATTGGATTTTGAGTTATCGTTATCAAATCGCGTCATTGTTATTATTTGGGTTTCGTATAACAAAGTTTGTCTCACTGGTTTTGAAGTTGTCCTATTCGTTTTTCCCTATACTTAGTTGGATTCATCACGATCGAGGTTCTCCGATCGAGTATTTTGGTCTTCGAATTTCTTTATTGTCGTCAAGGATCAATTTCATCGAGGTTCATTTCTTCTAACCAAATCTTTAATTTATTTGGATTTTTTGGTGATGTTGTGGGTGTAGATGATTTATTTGTTGCGTGTTTTGTATGTTCGAATATGTGTTATGTGTTGGTTGATGTTGGTTTCAGACTTTGAAAAGTGAATTGATAAATC
>NW_025840752.1:0-1137 GCF_002878395.1 Capsicum annuum | reverse complement strand
TTATTATTTATTCGTTACTAACATTTTCCCAAGTGTTTATACAGGTTATTTGGATTACTCGTCGAGAGATGCATTCAAAGAGGCCCTTTTAATTTTGTATTGTATTTTTATATTTGTACAATTGTTATTATAGTGAAAACTTTATTTTTGGGGTGTTGGGCGGAATTTTCTTTATACAACTTCACCTCGCGTTTATGCAAACTTAGGTCGTTAATGTTTACACTATTAAATTAAATTAATCAAATTAGTTTACATACTTTGACATCATAAACATTGTGATCTTTTTGTTAAAGTAAAACTTTACTTTTTCATTAACTTTAATCAAACAAAGAACATTATTTTTCTCTTTCTCTTCATGACATATCAAGATATACTTTCTTTCACACAACATAAAATACTTTTCTTTTCACATGTATTTTTATATATATCTTTTACATTTTTCATAATAAAATGTTTTATTTATATATTTAATATACATACATCTTTACATAATTTTAAACATTTATATTATTTTATATTTAATACATACACTTCTACATTATTTTTTATACCTCCTCCATCTTTGAAAAATTTAGTCTAGTCGGGCACCACACTTGTGAATTCTAAAGGATGCCTAACCCCTTCCCTTCGGAATAAATTGAACCCTTACCTAGAATCTCCATTGATTTTTCCCAGACTAAAACATTAATCACATGTTAATACTTCAATAGGTTTCCTTATTTTCCTTAAAAATTAGGTGGCGACTCTGTGTAAATTTTTATTTTTTTAGAGTCCATAACGTTGTGCTCGTTTTAACCTCAGGTAAAAATAAGGTATGACAGAATGGCGACTCCATTGGGGATGAGGAGACGTTCTAACCATGATTGACTCGATTTTCAATCAAGGGAGGGATTTTTACATTTTTTGTATATGATTAAATTCTTTACCTATTACACTGCAAATTATGTGAATTTGCTCATAAATTCTTTACATTTTTTTTTATCATGCTTAGTTTAGGATTTTTATGCTTTATTATGTTATTTGTTTTACATATTTTTATATCATGCTATGTGTGAAAGGACGCAAGCCAAATCCAAACTTGCATTCCTTGTTTGTTTGAATAACACTACTTGTTATTGTTTTATCACTTGCATTTTT
>NW_025840751.1:0-2939 GCF_002878395.1 Capsicum annuum | reverse complement strand
AAGTGTGTGTTATAAGAACGTTGATGTTGAATATTTGAGATATTTTGAATTATTTGACCTTTTGATCTTAATGGAGTTATTTTGAACTCGAGTCTGAAAGAAATCCACAGCGTGGTTGATTTTGATAGATGGGAAGCATGATGGCTCCCGATGTATATTTATATATTGCTGAAATTATTTTATTGTGGATTGTCTTTGAAATGATCTAAGTTAAGTCTGGGAGAAATCTTTAGCACCGAGTGGGAGGTATAAAGCGACCTTACTTCCCTAGAATTATGTGCCCCCATAGGAGTGAGCCTGAGGCTAATTTATATAGTGATCACTAGTTTGTGTAGATTTAATATCGATAGTCCTACTCCGATGGGAAGGATAGGATGACTCTCCCCAACGTGAGTTGTACGTTGGACTCCATGTAGCTCACATGGTTTATGTTGGTTATAGGATCTCCCAGTGTGTGCGTGTTTCCTTGTGTCTATGGTGAATGGTGAAGTGATTTGAAAGTGGAATTGTTAAAGTTATTCTTTCGAAAAATTTAAATGATATTTACATTATGAGAATTGGTATTCTTGATGAACTAAAAGTGATTGACAAATTATATGATTACTCACATGTGTTATTATACTTATTTCATCCTCTCATGATTATGATGATTTTCTTCGGGCTATGTGAGTCTTTAATACATCCTGCATATTTCTTATAAATATTTATGATGATGATGTTTATACAACTACCTACACCCCTATATACTCGGTTCCTTTCCATGGTACTGACCCACATCTTTGGATGTGGCCTGTATTTTCTCGGAATATAGGTTCAGGTGCTCAGTTCCAGGTTCGACACTGATTCTTTAGGCACGCTGTTCTACATCCTCTGTTGTGGTGAGTCCTCATGTTCCGAGTATGTGATGTCTGATGTTGGTTTCATGGAATTGTTTACATTTGATAACTGAGTATAAGTCAGTTGGGGCATGTCTCAATGGCTCGCTGGTTTTATTGATTTTCTTAGAGGCTTGTCAGACTAGTATAGATATTGGGAGCTGACTAATAATTCATATTTTGTTATCTTTCTGAAATTCGTTTATTCTTGGATGATGATTACTCTGTTGATATTTGAGGGTTATTTATGGAAACCCCGTTGATTTGTGTTGAACTGAATGAAAATGGCTCAAATTGTTAGCTTGGGGCTACTCGTAGCCTCAAGCATCGTGTGACGCTCCGGGACTCATTTTCTGGGGCGTTACATATGCTCATTTGAAGTTGATTATAGCAACATTCTTTTTAAAAATTCAATTGGTAAGGGATATTTTGATTTGCCTAATAGTTGGAGTTATTTGAGGCCTTAACGTATATCAAACGAACTCATAAAACTATCAAAGAACTATAATGTACCATGCATGAGCTTAAATCATGGTGCTTACATTGGTTTGGATTTTTTGGGGTATTACAAAAGTTAACTTACAGTTAACCCATAATGTGTACTTAAAACTAGACATGAAGTTAAATGGGGGGTATGATTTAGAAATTTCATTAAGCAAAATTAACCTACGACACTAAACAAGAGCAAACAATTATTGAGTAAACTCCAACGAGAGAAGAGTCTTGGGGTTATACAATCCTAGGGGTCATTCATATAATGGGTGTTTGAGGGTTAGTCCATTTCTTAGTCAAAGATTTGGGTAGGCTAAATTTTAACTCTTAGTGTTAGTCTTTCAACCAAACACTAAATTACACTCATGGATTCTTTCGAAAACCACATGAGCATGCCAACTTATCACTCCAAAACATCAACTTAGCATCCCTATTTCTAGGAGGATGCCCATCAAGCTAGCTAAATCATATAACATCCTTATTTCTAAGATAATGCTAAGGAAATAACTAGTATCAACTAGTTGTTAACAATTACTCATCACCCATGTCCCTCTTTCAAGGATGACGTGGGATCCAAGTCAAATGGGGGCTTTCACCTACAAATCTCATTTCAATCATGGAGTAATAGCAAAACCCAACATCAATATCTAATAATTTGGACTAACAATTAATACCTATACACACTAACACCCTACCCCAAGATAAATATTTAGCTACTCATGAAATTAGAGAAAAGAGATATACCCAGGTTAACATTAAATTCCTCCACTAAAGATGCAAAACAAGAACAGTCTCAACTTCAATATCCAATTGCAAGTAAAAATCTCTTGGAAATTTAATAAGAATTGTTTGTTTACAAAATTGGATTATTTTTCTCTACTTAAAAATTGAAAATTGTTGCAAGATTCCTTAACTGTATAAGGGTTTAAGCTTTTGATATTTGTGATCAGCTCTATGAATTTACAAAACTGCCTTGGACAACCTTTCGCTCCATTGCAACCGCGCTTCCTGGATTGCGATCGCAGGGATTTTGATTGTGATTTCCATTGATGACTCTAGTTGACTGACCACGATTGCGGCTCTCAGATTTCAATCATGATAACTGAGGGTTTCCTGATCTCCAGTGCTTTCTATTTTTTATCCATTTTTCTTTCTTTTCAGCTTGATTTTAATTCATTTTCATCATAGGTCCTGTAAGATCACAAAATTGGAAATTAATGCAATCAAATGGATAATTAATCTCATTTACACAATTTCATTTACACAATTTAATCATAGTAGTGTGCAAGAATTTGGATATCAATGAGTGTTAAATTTGTCACTCATCACACACACTCAAGTGTATGTGGTTGTGCAAGTAATAAAGTAGCCCTTTCGAGCTGAATATCCTCCCTTAGAGACTTGTTTATTAGCAAACAACCCAATTCTAGCATTACTAATGAGATTAGATAAGTGCAAGTGTAACCAATTGAGTTTAAGTTTTAGGAATTTAAAAGTATCAATAAATAGTAACAAGAATATAAATTGTTTGAAACAATGATTCGGAGAAATCCAAGGTCAAGACAATTTGAA
>NW_025840750.1:0-1222 GCF_002878395.1 Capsicum annuum | reverse complement strand
GTTTGACTAGAAATGGATGTTAATCGAACTCGATAGTATTGCATTTTTGATCGAAACAAATAGGCAAACGTAAGTTGGGTAGGCAAAGTTTAGGATTTGTGATTGTTGAAGGATGAAATGTTTGTGGAATGGTTTTGATTTATGCATTGACCTCTATTATATTTATTTGGCCGGGGAATGCCCCGAGAGATTTGTATTGATTTATTCGGGGAATGCCCTGAAGTACCATGTACTTGAATACGACGCACGATCAAGGCCCGGAACGTCAGATGGAGAAAGCAATGGAGTGTAGTTTAGAATTAGCATAGAATAGAATAGGTTTATATTTTTGCATTTTTCTATTTCGGGATTGTAATAATAGGACTGGACATTATAATTTTGGATTTGTTTTGTTTGTTTGTTTGCTTGATTGTTTTGAGTGATTTTATGTGGTTTATATATTAATAATGTCAAATTAGCCGATACGCTCCACCAAGCGACCGTGGTCAAACCACGGGATCGAGAGGTGCCTAACACCTTCCCCTCGGTCAACAGAATTCCTTAGCCGGAGTCTCTATTCGCGGATCAGTGTTACAGAGTCAAAACCATTTTGAAAAAGGATATCCACGGGTGACTTGGTACACCCGATTTATACCAAGTGGCGACTTTGAGTTTTGAATATAGTAAATCCTTTTCGAAATAAATCTTCATTTTGTCACTTAATAATAAAAACCCTTTCGAACTTAAAATCAAATCTTTTGGAGTATGAAAAAGGGGTGTGACAGCTCTGGCGACTCTGCTGGGGATCTTTTAAGAATTCGGTCTTATTTTTGGAGTCATATCGGCTTTGTTTAGCATTATGAGTGTAGAAACATTGTTTGTGATTATTGTTTGTGTTATTGTTATCACTGTTGTGCGTTTTCGTGCTCTTTGTGTACAATATTTATCCTATATGTTACCGTTTTTATATCTGGCATCATGTGTCTACCCCCAGGCCTTTTTTCTGCAACAAGTCCGTAGTACACGTGTTGTACACGACCTCTAGTTGAGTCACCCTTATTTTAGGGAGGATCCGTTGGTGTTATGGAGTAGGTGGAAAGCAAAGAAGCCACTATCGACCATACGCTCCCTCGAACAGCCTTGTTAGTGAACCACAACGTAGGTCAGCCTTTAGGTCATGCTTATGTGCATCATATTGATACCTAGCGGAGCCCGCTTGGTCCTTTGTAGGAGACTCACCTCT
>NW_025840749.1:0-1231 GCF_002878395.1 Capsicum annuum | reverse complement strand
TGAAATGCTTAGATCTTACTTGATTGGGACAAAGGTGATTATGTGCAATGATCATGCAACATTGTGTACCGAATGGCTAAAAAACATGCAAAGACTAGGCTTATTTGGTGGGTGATGTTGTTGCAAGAATTAGAATTTGAGGTAAAGGATAGACAAGGCACGGAAAATCAAGTTGCGGATCACTTTTCTAGACTACAGAAAGAAGCTATACAGAAGGTTGCTACTGGGTTGGAGATTTACGATAGTTTTCCAGATGAGCAGTTATTAGCAGCTTCCCAAGAACTAATTCCATCGTATACAGACTATGCAAATTATTTAGCTATTGATCTAATGCCAGAAGATCTTTCATATAAGTAGAGGAAGAAATTCATGAACGAGGTAAGAAATTTTTTTGGGGATGAACCTTACTTATTTAGAATTTTTACAGATGGAATCATTCGTAGATGCATACTTGAGGTGGAGATGATGAGCATACTTGATGTATTTCAATTATCGCCAGTTGTGATTGATCATAGATAGGGTCGCACAGCTCATAAAATCCTCCAATATGGCTACAATTGGCCAACCATGTACAAAGATAGTCATGATTTTGCGTTTTCCTGTGAACATTGTCAGTGACAAGGTACTACTTATAGAGGACATGAACTACCTATGACCCTTATTTTAGAATTACAAGTGTTTGATGTATGAGGGATACATTTTATGGGACATTTCGTGAGTTTATATGCCACGAAATGCATACTTGTGGTTGTAGACTATTTGTCAAAATGGGTGGAAGAAATTGCACTTCCCAAAAATGAAGCTCATAGTGTCACTTCATTTTTAGAAAGAATATCTTTACTAGATTTAGTATGCGTCGTTCTATTATTAGTGACGGGCAATCCCATTTCTGCAATTACTTATTAAAAAGTCTTCTTGCAAAATATAGAGTGAACCATAGGGTGGCGACACCCTATCATCCACAGACTAGTAGACAGGTTGAAGTATCTAATAGAGCAATCGAATCCAAATAGGCAAAGACAGTGAATGCCAATAGGACTAATTGGGAAAGAAAGCTAGATGATGCATTGTAGGCTTACCAGATAACTTACAAAACCCCGATAGGTGTTTCACCTTATCATCTTGTGTATAGAAAAGATTGACATTTACCGATTGAGTTTAAATATAAAGCACTAAGGGCACTGAAGAAGCTGAATCTAGAGTAGAAAGACACAACAAAGTCAAGGCTAAA
>NW_025840748.1:0-1217 GCF_002878395.1 Capsicum annuum | reverse complement strand
TTAGTTGAAAGTAAAAAAAGTAATGGAAATTTCCTTTTAGTTAGTTCAAGATTCAATTTTAGTTTATTATTATTATCAAATTTTATTTCCTCATTTTTTGTTGTGCGGCTAGCTCTTCACTTTGAATAGGTTTGGTCTTTAATAAGGTTTGTAAGGTGTGTATGTTGTCAATGTATTTACGAGAAGAATAATTGTATGTCTGTTTTTCTTGGTTAAGTGATTCAAAATCGGTATGTATCTGGGGAGGTGCAAATGCTTCTAAATTTTGTATATTTAGTGTATATGGTTTTGAAAATATTTGGCTGAGGTTATAATTCTTTTTCTTTGGTATTTCAGGTCTATTTTTAGTGACTATATTTTTTCCTTTAGATGTACCTGCAGCTGTAATTGAAGTTTCGTTAGTAATTTGAGTTTTAAGGTGTTTCTCATCGTCACCTTCTAGGTCTAGTTTTTTAATGTGCTCTTCCTGCACAGTATCTTGTTTTTTATAGTGCTCGACTTGCACATTTACATTTGTAACTTCAGTAGTTAGTGTAATAACTCGTTCTTGTAATAACTCCATTTGTTTAAACATTTGGAGCAATAAATCAGTCTGGGTATCTTTGGCATCAGCCTCTTCCATTGGTAAATCAGTTTGAGTAGCTTTGTCTTGATAAGTAATCTGCAATGATATTTTTGTTAGTATTGATTACTTCAATAGTAAATGTAAAATTCAGTATATTTAATACTAGTCTCCGAATTTCCTTTGTCGTAACCGAATTTTGTATTTTTCTTGTTAGCCACCATCGTACCTGTGTATTATCTGTTCTATCAATAAACTTGTTATACACGATATATGGTTCAAATGCTATTTAACATTTATATAAAGAACATAATTCTTTTCTATTTATTTCCCATTTTATTTCTATTTCATTAAACATTCCTGAATAATATCTACAATGATGTTCTAATTTTTCTTCTTCATACCTATATTTGAGTACTCCTCCATAACTATATTCACTTGCATCAGCTTCTACTATATATGTAAATTTTTTATTTTCATATGGAAATTGTAATTTTGGTAACTCTTTACAAAGTAATTTTATTTTCTTTACCTGTTTTTTGTCTTCTTCATTATATCTATATTCTACATCCTTTTTAATTTTTTCTGTAATGGTTTTAAGTTTTCTGCTAGTTTTGGAATATATTCTCTTACTTGGTTTACTAATCCTAAAAAT
>NW_025840747.1:0-4289 GCF_002878395.1 Capsicum annuum | reverse complement strand
CCATTGAATGAAAACGTGTCTCATGCTGAATTTTGGGCAGTATTTCAGGCGCTGGCCCAAGCTGTTACTGCAAATGTTTAGGCCAACCCGACCCCAGCTCTACAGCAGCAGAGAGGTGATTCAGCGATCCGTGACTTCATGCGGATGAATCCGCCAGAATTCTATGGGTCCAAGTCTGATAAGGATCCACGGTTATTTTTAGAGGAGGTGCGGAAGATTACTCAGGTGATGCATGCATCTGAGGAACATAGTGTGGAGTTGGCTGTGTATAGGTTGAAAGAGCTTGCTTATGACTGGGTTGTTGCTTGGAGGAAAGGTAGAGGTGATGGAGCTATCCCTACAACTTAGCAAGAGTTCCAAAATGCATTCCTGGATAAGTTTTTCCCTTTGGAGATGAGGGAGGCGAAGGTAGAAGAATTTATGAACCTGCGGTAGGGCTCTATGACTGTTAGGAGGTACTGTCTAAAGTTCAATTAGTTGGCCAAGTATGCTCCTGACTTAGTGGCTGATAATCGGGCTAGTATGAGTAAGTTTGTGACTGAAGTGTCTAGTTATGTGGTTAAAGAGTGTAGGTCTGCTATGCTGAATAGTGAGATGAATCTTTCTAGGCTGATGACTCATGCCCAACAGATTAAGGCAGACAAGATTAAGAGGAGACATAGAATGAGAGGGAATAAGAGAGCTAGGTCCGAGCAGCACAGACAAGGTCAGACTAGATCGCAGGGAGGGAGTCGCCTTCAGTATCAGGATCGTTTGTCTATGCCAGCACCGTTATCTTGTAGTGCTCCCATGCCTAGAGGTAGGCAGGAGCAAGGTAGCAGGTCATATGCATCCAGGTCCAGTACAGTGCTAGCAGTAAGCCAAATCATCCCCTGTGTCCTAAGTGTGGTAGGGCTCATTTGGGTGAGTGTTGGGGTGAGAAGAGGGGTTGTTTCTGATGTGGTGACATAGGTCATAGAGTTAGAGATTGTCCATAGGATGGACAAGGGCATTGTTACTATCGCCCTCAGACCCAGACTCAGACTGTTAGTACTCCAGTTCCAGCGACTCGCCCAGCCCTAGCTCAAGGCGCCTCTTCTAGCAATGCTGGCGGGCAGCACCAGAATAGATTCTATGCTTTACCGTCCCGCCAGGAATAGGAGGACTCTCCCGATGTTGTTACTAGTATGCTTCGTATATTTCAGTTTAATATGTATGCTTTGTTGGATCCTAGATCCAGTTTCTCATATGTTACACCTTTGATTGCTGTGAATTTTGAAATGAGTCCTAAGATTATTCCTGAGCCTATCCTAGTTTCTTCCCCAGTGGGTGATTCTATTATTGCCCAGAAATTATATAAAAAGTGTCATGTTACCGTTCTTCATAGAGTCTTGTTGGCTGATCTGATTGAGTTAGACATGGTAGATTTTGATGTGATTCTGGGTATGGATTGGCTATATTCTTCTTATGCCTCTATTGATTGTCGGACCAGACTGGTCAAGTTTCAGTTTCCGGGTGCATCTATGTTTGAGTGGTCTGGGAATTCTGTGTCACCTAAGAGTCACTTTATCTCTTACCTCAAAGCTAGAAAGCTTATTTCCAAGGGGTGTATTTACCATTTGGTTAGAGTCAAAGACACTAAGTCTGAAACTCCAACTCTCCAGTCTATTAACGTCATCAATGAGTTTTTTGATGTCTTTTCGGATGATCTCCCAGGGATACCTCCTGATAGAGAGATAGAGTTCGGGATTGATCTTCTTCCCGATACTCAGCCCATTTCTATTCCTCCTTACCGTATGGCCCCTTCAGAACTTAAGGAGTTGAAAGAGCAACTCAAAGATCTACTAGATAAGGGTTTCATAAGGCTCAGTGTTTCTCCTTGGGGTGCTCCTGTGTTGTTTGTGAGAAAAAAAGATGGCTCTTTGCGTATGTCCATTGATTACCGCCAACTGAATAAAGTCACCGTAAAAAGTAAGTACCTCCTTCCGAGAATAGATGATTTGTTTGATCAATTGTAAGGTGCAAGTTATTTCTCAAAGATACACCTTCGTTCCGGCTATCAGCAACTCAAAGTTAGGGAGTGTGACATCCCGAAAACCGCTTTTCGAACTCGTTATGGCCATTTTGAGTTTCTTGTTATGTCTTTCGGGTTAACTAATGCCCCAGCAACTTTTATGGACCTCATAAATCGAGTGTTCAGACCATATCTGGATATGTTTGTTATAGTGTTCATCGATAATATACTAGTGTACTCCCATAGTGAGGATGAATATTCTGATCATCTCCGAACTGTATTGCAAACCCTTAGAGATCACAAGTTGTTTGCCAAGTTCAGTAAGTGTGAGTTTTGGCTAAGGTCAATTTTTTTTGGGTCATATCATTTCTTTCGAGGGTATTAGAGTTGATCCCCAAAAGACCGAAGCTGTTAGAAATTGGACTAGACCTATTTCTCCGACTGATATCCAAAGTTTCTTGGGTTTAGCTGGCTATTACCGTCGTTTTGTTGAGGGTTTCTCCTCTATAGCGTCTCCTATGACTCGGTTGACCCAAAAGAAAGTGAAGTTCTTGTGGTCCAAATCTTGTGAAAAGAGTTTTCAGGAGTTGAAGACTCGACTCACTTCAGCCCCTGTTTTGACTTTGCCTGATGGTGTTGATGGTTTTGTGGTGTACTGTGATGCTTCGAGAGTTGGGTTAGGTTACGTATTGATGCAGAAGGGTAAGGTGATAGCTTATGCTTCTAGACAGTTGAAACCCCATGAGAAAAATTACCCCACCCATGACGTTGAGTTGGCTGCTGTTGTGTTTGCTTTGAAAATCTGGAGACACTATTTGTATGGTGTCCATGTTGATGTTTTCACTGATCATAAGAGTCTGCAGTATGTGTTTACCCAGAGAGAATTGAATCTTAGGCAGAGACGATGGTTAGAATTATTAAAGAACTATGATATGAGTGTGCTGTACCATCTGTGCAAGGTCAATGTTGTGGCGAATGCCCTAAGTAGAGTGTCCAAGGGTAGTGTTTCGCATGTGGTAGAAGATAAGAAAAAGTTGGCTCGTGATGTACATCGTTTGGATAGATTAGGGGTTAGGTTGTTTGATTCTGCTGAAGGTAGTATAGGGGTTCAGAGTAGTTCCGAATCCTCCTTGGTTTCGGAAATGAAGGAAAAGCAATACTTAGATGCTAGTTTGGTCAGACTGAAGGAGTCAGTCAAGGACCAAAAAGTAGAGTTTTTCTCCCAACGGGGAGATGGTGTGTTGAGATTGCAGGGTAGATTGTGTGTCCCAAATGTTGATGATCTGAGACAGAGGATTATGGCTAAAGCACATGGGGTGCGATATTCTATTCATCCTGGTGCCACCAAGGTGTACCGAGACTTGCAGAAAATCTATTGGTGGAGTGGCATGAAAAAAGATATAGCAGCATTTGTAGCAAAGTGTACAACATGCCAACAGGTTAAGGTTAAACACCAAAGACCTGGTGGTATGATGCAAGAGTTTAGTAATCCCACCTGGAAGTGGGAAGAGATAAATATGGACTTCGTGATTGGTCTACCTCTTTCCCGGCGCCATCATGATTCCATTTGGGTTGTGGTTGATAGGTTGACTAAGTCTGCTCATTTCTTACCTGTTCATACTTCATATACTGCTGAGGATTATGCTAGATTGTATATCTGAGAGCTAGTCAGACTGCATAGAATTCCCTTGTCTATCATTTCGGATAGGGGTACTCAGTTCAGTTCGCAATTTTGGAAAGCTTTTCAGAAGGGTATTGGTACCCAAGTGCTTTTGAGTTCTGCTTTTTATCCGCAGACCGATGGTCAGGCTGAGCGGACCATCCAGACCCTAGAGGATATTTTGAGAGCTTGTGCACTTGACTTTAAGGGAAGTTGGGATGATCACTTACCGTTGATAGAGTTTGCTTACAATAACAGTTTCCACTCTAGTATTGGCATGGCTCAGTTTGAAACCTTATATGGGAGGAAGTGTAGATCACCCATAGGTTGGTTCGAGGTGGGTGAAGCGGCTGTGAGTGGTCCTGATTCGGTATTTGGGGCTATGGAAAAAGTTAAGTTGATTAGGGCAAGGTTGAAAACTGCACAGAGTCATCAGAAGTCATATGCGGATGTTAGAAGGAGAGACCTTGAGTTTGAAGTTGGTGACCTAGTGTATCTAAAAATTTCACCCATGAGAGGGGTGAAGAGATTTGGAAAGAAGGGGAAGCTTAGTCCCCGTTATGTTGGTCCTTACAAAATTCTTAGCCGCATTGGTAAGGTAGCTTATGAGGTCGAGTTGCCTTCCGAGTTGTCCTC
>NW_025840746.1:0-1061 GCF_002878395.1 Capsicum annuum | reverse complement strand
ATATATATATGCTACAGTTATGTATACATTTTTTATACTGTGATTTTTGGATGTATTATATAAATACATCTGTTTCATTATTATGTATATCACTGCACAGAAGGGGAGCGCAAATTATTCTATCAGAAGCATCCATTCGTATCTCATCCGGTTAATGATATAGAAGACACTAAGGTTATCAACAAGTTTCTGAAGTGGCTGTCTGTGGATATTCTTAAATTTCATGCAAAAAGGTATTATATTTTAGCACCTAATTGTAATAATAATATTTACATATAAGTTTTTGTTAATGATGAATCATTATATTTAATATCTGAACAGAAGCAACAAGCAAGAACACTATAAGAAGGGCAAGTCCAAAATATCAGTAATCAATTTTGGAGTTTTAGCTGTGGAAAATAAGAATTAGTTCTACGTTATGGGTACTCCTGGACAATCATGGTCTGATGAGGTAAGCGTTCTGCTAATAAGTGTAAAGGTTTTATATTTGGAATGAAACTTTATTCATTGTTACATATGTATATTCGCAAATACATATGTACTTATTTGTTATAAGTATATTTCTATATACATATGTACTTATTTGTTACATATGTACTTATATATACATATGTAGTGTTACCTGCTAGGACTTTTAATTTCATTATTTACTTTTAAGTATGTTTTTTTTGTCATAATGTAGCATATTGATGTATGCTTCTACTATCTACGAAAGAAATCTAAGTATGATCCGAATACTTCATACAAGTACAACACTGTAGACTGTAATTTCATGAATATTAAATATAGAGTGCTAGCTATGTATAGAATTGATGATGATTCTCTTAATGCTGGTGGAAAGGAATACCATTTGAATGAGTACATAAATGGATTCCGCATGCATGCTACAGTTCCTTGACATACGGTTGATCATGTTTTCATTCCTATCAACGTTAAGGCTAAACATCATTGGGTTCTTGCGGTTATATCTTTTAATGATAGATGTATTTATGTATATGATTCTTTGTTGTCTGCTGGTCATGATGCTGGGGTACTTACTGAAGTTGAAAAGTTAGCTGAGG
>NW_025840745.1:0-1774 GCF_002878395.1 Capsicum annuum | reverse complement strand
ATTACTCCTAAAGGTTGACATCAAACTAGTGCTAGTTCACCTCAAACTAGTGCTAGTTGATGAGATTTACTTCGGAAACAAAAAAGTAAAGTCAAATTTCTAAGGGTATTATCTCAATCCTAATAAAATGCAATCGGGTTAAAGTATGACTTGGCGATCAGAACATATATGGATAGAACTTATAATGGTGTCTCGAAAAATAAGTAATTTCTGCTGGGCCTTTATCGTTTTTTTAGGTTTATTAGGCTTCTTATTATTTGGAACTTCCAGTTATCTTGGTAGAAATTTGATATCTTTTTTTCTGCCTCAGCAAATCATTTTTTTCCACAAGGAATCGTGATGTCTTTCTACAGAATTGCGGGTCTCTTTATTATCTCTTATTTATGGTGCACAATTTCCTGGAATGTAGGTAGTGGTTATGACCGAGTCGATATAAAGGAAGGAATAGTCCATTTTTTTTGTTGGGGAATTTCAGGGAAAATCATCGCATATTCCTCCGATTCCTTATAAAAGATATTCAGTCCGTTAGAATAGAAGTTAAAGAGGGTATTTATGCTCGTCGTGTTTTTTATATTGACATCCGAGGCCAGGGGTCCATTCCCTTAACCCGTACTGATGAGAATTTGACTCCACGAGAAATTGAACAAAAGGATGCTGAATTAGCCTATTTCTTGTGTGTAGCAATTGAAGTATTTTGAGAAATTGAGAATCAGAACGTTCATTCAATTAAAGAAAACATATATGAAAGAACCATAAAATGAAACTCTTTTTATGGTCATTATGCGTATGTAAACCCACGCAATTCAATAACAAATAACAAATCAAAATAATAGATTCATCTCAGATGGCAAACTATTTCGAAATCAAGGAATTTTTTTTAGTTCAACATTTGTTGGAATTGACACTTTAGATCCAGATAGATCATATCTTGTACATTGGAAATTCTTTATTTTGTATTCTTTAATGACCAACAATTGGATTTCTTAATTAAATAATGAGAACTAGCCAATTTAACTTTTGCCAGTCATTTTTTTTATCATCGTAATATCTTTCCCTCAATTATTCTATTCCTGACTATGGGTAATTAGTGAAATTTTTTCGAAACATTGGATATTTTGATAGCAAGAGAGTTCTTTCTTCTCAAAATATGAACAATATTCACTACTTAAAGTGGTTATTTCAATCATTCATCCAAATAAGACACTTGATTTTGAATTTGACAATTGAGATATCATGAAACAATATTCTCAATTTTTTCATTCGAAGTGCATTCTTAGCCTATTTTTGTATTCTTTCTAGATTCAAAGACTAACCACAAAATCACAAAGAAAATAGATTAATAAGTTTGATACCTTGTATAAAACTCACGTGTGTAAGAAATATTCGATCGTATAGAGTGTACGGATGGGTTGATTAATAATTCACAGATGAAAAAATGGCAAAAAAGAAAGCATTCACCCGTCTTTTCTATCTTGCATATATAGTATTTTTGCCCTGGTGGATTTCTTTCTCAGTTAATAAATTTCTGGAATCTGGGATTACTAATTGGTGGAATACTGGGCAATCCAAAATTTTCTTGAATACTATTCAAGGAAAGAGTCTTCTAGAAAAATTCATAGAATTAGAGGAACTCCTCTTCTTAGAAGAAATGATCAAGGAATACTCGGAAACACATCTCGAAGAGTTTGGGATAGGAATCCATAAAGAAACGATCCAATTAATCAAGATGCAAAATGAGAATCGTATCCATACGATTTTGCACTTCTCAACAAAT
>NW_025840744.1:0-1501 GCF_002878395.1 Capsicum annuum | reverse complement strand
GGCCTTTGATGTTTAGGCTCTGAAATCCTTGATCTGAATTCAACATGTATTCCTATTACATACAAAGAAGACTTGTGAGTTTAAAAGCATGGTGGGTAGTTTGTGGCTTTGGCTTTTTAAGGCAATTGCTCCTGCCCCCGTCACATTTAGCTTTGCTTCCAACCATTAGCATATGTCATTGACTTGCTGTATCATTGACTCAAACTCAGCTTATTAGGAGTGGTTCTAAAACAAACACAGTATTTTTGCTTTGTCGTGTTTCTCAAATAAACCCTTTGAACCTTGGTATTTCCATGAGTTCCTCGACTTCTCTGTTGACAAAACTTCCTGCATGCCTTTTTTTTCTGGGGGCTCACAATCGTATCTCTTTCATGTGCTAGCTTTTGTCTTGCTTTGTTCAATTAAAGAAGTTGGTAGCCAGTTTTGAAATCTTTTCTCACTTGTTTTGACACGGACTTGACTCAAAGACAAGAAACGGAAAAAAAGAATAGCAATTTTTGTTTTGATAACTTACTCAAGAAAGATAAAATTAAAATAAAGAGAAGAAAGAAAAGACAATGAATGTCCCCTTTTAAAACAAAGAAACAAAAAATTCATCTAAAAATGACAGTCAACACTAATGATTATGCCATGCACTTTGGATTAAGCAGCTTGATCTTTTCATCCAAACTTTCTGCCCATTGTTGTTGAGTTAATGGCCTTGAAACTGAGTTGATTTCTTAGGTCAATTACATTTAAGACCCCATTCGGCTAGTGACGCCTTGAAGGGTTTTTGCCAATAAGATTCTTTCATTTTCTCTCAGCTCACTATCGCCTTATGGTGCCCGTGAGGGTTTTTCACCAATAAGAATCTCCCATTTTTATTTCTCTCAACTTTCCATCGCCTTATGGTGCCCGTAAGGGTTTTCACCAATAAGACTCTCTCATTTTTATTTCTCTCTTGATTCCCTATGCTGAGGAAAACAAATAGTTCCCAAATGCATCATCATATCCCTTGCATGCTCCGCCTTAACATCCTCAAAGATTGATCTGAAGGTCTTTCTTTGGTTGTAACTTGGATTTTGGATAAGGTTAGAAAGAAAGGATGACATGGGGCTTTAACAACACTTGAAGTGGGGTAGGACTTACAACTTTTGGAATAGACTCAAACAATGAGGATAAACTCATGCCCTAATTTCTTTTGACTGGGTGACTCTAAATTGTTTATTTGGTTAGACCGGCCGTTAGTAGGGCAGCCTACATATCTCACCCACGAGAGAGGAGAATCAGGTCATGCGTAGTTCTGGCAGCTTGTTGTTTTTTTTTTTCACTCGATTCTAAGTTTTTTTTCCTTTTTTTGACTCTTTTCTCTTTGGGACTTTTCTAACTTTATTTTTTCGACGCTCTTCTTTTTCTCCTTTTGGACACATCTTTCTCTTCTTTTTTTTTGAAACTTTTTTGACTCTACTGTTTTACTTGACACCTTTTCTTTTGAGCTTTGTTGACTCTATATGATTCCAAA
>NW_025840743.1:0-1404 GCF_002878395.1 Capsicum annuum | reverse complement strand
AAGACCAAAAGCAGCCAACACAAAGAGAGTCCTAAAGAGAAGTCCACCAGTGCGGGATTCATGTGGAATTGCTCCACCGGAGACGGGACAAAAAGTTTCTTTGACCACACGTCGGTCGCACTTTCAAACCATTGACTTTTTTCTTTCATTGTTCTCAAATCAGATAAAATGGACGTCAAATAATTCAGATTTGACGATTCTCCGTGGACCCATTGTCCCAAAACAAAAGGCGCTTCCTCATCCAAAGTGATCCCATTTGCATTTGCAATGCTTGAGACTTCCTCCTTTATTCTCCCTTATGCTTTACATACCTTTCTTTCGGTGTAAGGAGAGAGAATTTTATTTATGGAAGACATTCCCGATGAAGAAGGTGAATGGGGAGGCGCCGGAATAATGGAATTGGAGGGTATCCCCAAAGTATTGGGGGGAGAGGGGGACAAGGGGGGGAAGCTTATCGAGTTATACAATGGGCTTAGCCCTTCTTCCGCTACCCCAAGAGAGGGAGATTCATGCATGGGAGTTGTGCGGGAATAAATCTCAGCCAAAGTTTACATCTTTTTCCTCTTATTGGAATACATCCTGAAAAAGAAGATAGAACCATTTGCTACCTTTGAAACTTCGGAGATTCTATGGGAAATTGAAAACGTCGAAGTAAGTTGTGGCTTATAAATAGGAAGATGAGGAGATAAGGGGCGAAGGATATTCATGATATTCGGAAAGATTTCTGTTCATTCGCTCTGCTCCCCCCCAAAAAACGGGAAAAGACTTGTCGGAAACCGCCCAAGAGGACTGGCTATCTTTCTCTTTATACGCAATATCTTTCAAGGCAAAGAAAAAGATCTACCTTGGCAACGAACACGAACAAGATACGAAAGATGTTAGACAGCGGACCACTTAAACTACAACGTTAGAGATTGTTTGCTATTGCTTATGCCTCAGCAGAGAAGTAAAGTTCTGCTCTCCTCTCTTTCTCTTACGTATCTAGTTCTATAGCTTAACCCTTACTTTTACGATGTAAGGGCAGAACGTAATAGTAATAAAGGAAAAGCAAGGTGTGGCGGTAAGTCAAAACTTTTTGGTCTCCATGTTCCGGTCCCGGAAGAAGCTTATTTTTATCGCTACGCTATAAGGCATAAGTAGTGAAAGAAGTAGACCTATAAAGAGAAAAGGAAGCGCTATCCCTCCTACTTATGATTCAACATTTAGCTCGATCTATTCTAGATGTCTTTTTTACATCAATGGCATCAGCTGGAGCTTGCACCGAATTGCTTACCCGCGGAACTCATTTAACCCGACCCTGCATAAGTACCAATGCCCCTTCCCCTTTCACCTCTAGGAAAAACTTCTGGGATGAGCCCTTCTCAAAGAGGTATCCTTTCATTGGGAGCACAGTGTACCCCAGTT
>NW_025840742.1:0-1704 GCF_002878395.1 Capsicum annuum | reverse complement strand
GACTGAAAAGGAAATTGAAAAAGTTAAAGGACACAAATATAGTTTTCTATATTACAAAAAATCTTAACTCCCTAAATATATAACAAAAATCTCAATATATACATAAAATGGTATGTATATGTCGGTCATGTTATGTATATTAATAGGAAGAGAGAGTAAAGTAATTAAAAAAGTGGGAGACAATATAATTACTTCCAAAAGGATTGGTATTTATGTTATTTATACTAGTTTTAAAAGTGTATTTTTTTTGGGTGAATCTAAAAAA
This sequence comes from Capsicum annuum, assembly GCF_002878395.1. Lineage (NCBI taxonomy): Eukaryota > Viridiplantae > Streptophyta > Magnoliopsida > Solanales > Solanaceae > Capsicum > Capsicum annuum. Next base: position 1,439 of record NW_025840742.1, on the reverse strand, counting down.
TAGACCCAAATTGGGGTGGCTTTCAAATTTTAGCCCTAAATAAAAAAGGTTCCTTAAAATAGCCTTTACCTATTAACTAATATTTTCTTAGACAAAATTGCCCCTGATCAATAGAGTAAATTATATAAATGATCCTCATAATTAGGAGTCTACAAATCGAACCGTTAAGTCTAACCAAACCGATGAATCAAATCAAACCGAGAAAAAAACTAACTTATGGTTTGGTGTTGGCAAAAAAAAAACCCGATCATTCTTGATTTGGTTTGATATTAGCAAAAATAAAATAAAATCGAACCCAGACCGAACCGAACTAATAGATATATAATTTTAATTTTCTATACATAAAATAATACTACTTATAATCTACTTTCTAATTACTTTTATTATTTTTTTATATTTAGAAAATAGATATATATTCTTGAGCATTTAATTATAGTAGTTTTCCATTAATAACAAATTAATACAAAGCCCAATATTAATATAAAAACCTAAAACCCTTTAATTGCTTCACTTTTTACATTTTAGTTTTCAAGTTTTCATAGAGTTCTCATTATTTCCTCATCTTACCTTCATCTTAGTTTTCTCATTCGTCAAGTTGTGATTTAGGTTTGCTTCTCTTTTTTCTCTTCTTTTTATAATGAAATTATGTTATAATTAATTACTTTATGGAATTAAATTTTAATAAGTTGTCTCTAATTCTTCGTTCTTTTTTATGTTTACATTTTATGTGAAGGGAACTTTCAGATAAGCTATTGCGACTAGTGATTTAGAAATTGAACTACTTGGGTATCCGCATAATATTACTTTGAGAGATAGTAGTTTAGACGTCTTAGTAATTTGCCAATTTAATTTTTATTGGAACTACTCTATGACCATTTTTTTTTTATCTTTTTAGTGAAAACATTTAATTTTTTTCTCCAATCACATTATAATTGTAAAAAAACAGAGAAAATCGAAAAACCAAAAAAAATCCGACTAAAATCGAAATATAAAAAACGATTGTCTATTGATTTGATTTGGTTTATAAATTTAGAAAACCGACATTATTGGTTTTATTATATTTTAATAAAAAAAACCGAACCAACCCGACCTATGTACACCCCTACTCATAATGGATAACAACTCCATATTTATATCTTTCAACTTTTATTTCTTTTCTCTTCTAAATTTTCCTTTGATTTTTATTTTTTATTTTCTCTTTTTATTTTTATTTTTCTCAACTCTTACTTTTTTCTTCTCAACTTTTTTTTTTTTTTTTTTTTCACCTTTTTATGTCTTCTTTTATAAAAAAAAAAATTTTTTATTTTTCTTTTCTTTATTTCTTTTTAAAATTTTCTCGACCTTTATTTTTATTTAATCTTTCTTTTTTTTATCAACCTTTATTTTTTTTTCCTATTCTCTCTCAACTTCTACATTTTTTTTTATTTTTATTTTTTAAT
>NW_025840741.1:0-2163 GCF_002878395.1 Capsicum annuum | reverse complement strand
TTGAGACAATTTTGACACAAATTGCCTATCAAGTACCATAAATTTCACAATTTTTTAACTCAAAAACATAAAAATTCCAATTCACAAATTTCTCAAAACATTCAATTTCACCTTTTACGGAACATTCCACGGCTTCGTCTTGATGAAGAAATGAAGAAATGGGACAGTGAAACCATTGTCAGAGTCCTTAACAAACTATGTCAAGCATTAGGACAGAAAATCAACACCCAAAAATCAAAATGTGTCTTCTCCAAAAACTGCAATATCCAAGTTGCCAACCAATGCTCCACCATTCTTCACATACAACCTAGCACTTCCATTGGGAAATACCTTGGGTTCCCCATTCTCAACTCCAAACCCAAGCATGTTGACTTTCAATATATCATTGACAATATGCATAATAAGCTTGCAGGATGGAAAACCAAAATGCTCAATATGACTGGTAGGACAACCCTAACCAAAGCTACCCTGGGTAGCATCTCCAACCATGCCATGCAATACATTCAGCTTCCCAAAAAAACAAACACTATGTTAGACCAAATCCAAAAAAACTTTCTCTAGGGTACCACCTCTAAAAGAAATTATTTGATCAATTGGGATACCAGCACCTCTCCTAGGGAAGAGAGTGGACTTATCTCAGGAAAAGCTGCATTAAGAACAAAGCCATCCATGCCAGGTTGACCTGGAGAATGTACCACAACCCCCATGCTCTATGAGCTAAAGTCCTCTATAACAAGTATTATAGTCCTCTCTATATAGAACCAAAAAAAGGAATATTCTCTAGGACCTAGAAATGCATCAGGTAGGGATGGGACATATGCTCTAAATCATCAGATGGACTCCACATAATGGAGCCAGGATCAAATTCTTCCATGATAGGTGGATCCCTAACCACCAATCACTAAGAAACTACATCAATGGCCCTTTCACCCTTGCTGACACCAATAAAAGGGTAGCTGAAGTCTACCAAAATGGTCAGTGAAATTTGCACACTCTGTCTATAACTTTTCCTCATGACATTTTTAGGTCATCAAGTCTACTTTCATACCCCAGAACCCCTCCACCCAGGACAAACTCTATTGGGGTACAACTCACAAAGGCACATTCTTACTTGCATCAACCCACCAGTCCATTTTTGAATCAAGTAACCCTCACCAGGTAGACACCTTCAGTTGGATTTGGAAATTGCATACTCCTATAAGTTGAAAAGCTTCCTCTGGATTCTTTAACACAACAGACTCCCCACTAACAAGTTCATGCACCACATTGGAATCTCTAACAACCCCATATGTCAATACTGCGACACCAGTCAGGAAGACTCCAACCACATTTTCCTCTCCTACACCAATGTTGTTTTCTTTTGGGAAAGGTTGGCCTCTAGGAATACCTCTATCCAATCCATAGACTCCTCTACTTTAACTGTCCAAAACTTTTGCCAAACTTCAAAGTGCATCAGAAACAAACATTTTAACCATGGGTTGACTTGGAATGATGTCATCCCTTTTGCATTATAGACCTTATGGCTCAACAAAAATAGTAACTTATTCGACCAAAAGAAAGAGCCTACAAATGAGCAATTGGCCATCCAATAGGCTATGGAATTCTACCACTTGGGGAGAAGATAGCAGGACAAAACTGTCAGGTGTATCACTATCCCACTAAAATGGGACCCCCACAACAAGGGGTTTTCAAGCTTAACACTGATGGTTCTTCTAACTCTCAAAACATAGGAGGTATAGGCGGGGTCTTTCGTAACCATAGAGGAGAGTGGATTAAGAGGCACTCTAGATACCTCATCAACACTTCCCCCATCCAAGCTGAATTGGTCGCTTTACTTGAAGGATTAAAACTGGCAAAAAGTCACTCCTTGTGGCCTTTACTAGTGGAGACAGATATATTAGAGGTGATCAAGTATTCAACACTGATACTAACATACACAACAACATTGTTAATGAATGCAGGTTTTTGATGTCCCACATCCAAGTTATGATGATGAAACACGCATGGAGAGAGCAAAGTAGGCTAGCAGACAGCTTAGCAAAACAAGGGATGACAAATGTTCAGAATGCAGACTTACAAGTTTTTGAAGTCCCTCTCTATATGTTTTAGATACTTTCCAAGCAGATAGACTAGGAACTTATTTTGACAGATAATTTAGAATCT
>NW_025840740.1:0-1127 GCF_002878395.1 Capsicum annuum | reverse complement strand
AATCATAGTGAACAAATAAGAGGCAAAGCTCGTATGGTAATTAACTACAAAAGATTAAATGATAACACCAGAACAGATGCTTACAAACTACCAGATAAAAGTGAGTTAATTAATAGAATTTAAAATAAAAAGGTTTATAGTAAATTTGACTGTAAGTCAGGCTACTGGCAAGTCAAAATGCACCCAGATAGCATAGAATGGACAGCATTCACATGTCCAAGCGGACATTTTGAATGGTTAGTTATGCCGTTTGGATTAAAGACGGCTCCGCCCATTTTTCAACAAAAAATGGATAACATATTTGGAGAATATAAACATTTTATATTAGTATATGTAGATGATATTTTGGTATTTAGTCAAAATATGCGAGAACATTTAGGACACTTACAAATAATCTTTAGACTATTTGTGAAACATGGCATAATAATAAGTAAAAAGAAGATGGAGTTATGCAAGACTTATATTAATTTCCTAGGAATAACTCTGGGAAATGAAAAAATAAAACTACAACCACACATAGCAAAGAAGGTACTAGAAATGCCAGATAAATTAGAAATAATAAAAGATTTACAAAAATTCTTAGGATTAGTAAATTATGCATGAAATTTTATTCAAGATTTAGGAAAAATAGCAGGACCATTATATGCAAAAACAGGTAGTAAAGAACAGAAAAATTTTAATATAGAAGATGTTAAATTAGTCCAAAAAATAAAAGAAAAAATCAAAAATATTCCAGACCTAAAAGTTCTATTAGAATCAGACTATTTAATTATTCAAACAGATAGAAGTGACTTAGGATGGGGAGCTATCTTAAAAACAAGACCTAATAAATACAGTAATGTGGATATCAGAGTGGGGCATATAAAGAAAAAGGAAATATGAGCGCTATAGACTTAGAAGTATTAGCTATCATATATGGTTTAAATGCTTTCAAACTATATATACTAAATAAAGAAGAAATTTTAGTTAGAACAGATTGTGAAGCTATAGTTAAATTTCATCAAAAAATAAATGACAAAACTAGTAGTAGAAGAAGATGGCTAAATTTTACAGATACCATATCTGTTTATAAGAATATAGTATTCGAACATATAAAAGGAAAAGAAAACGAATTAGCTGACCAGTTA
>NW_025840739.1:0-2109 GCF_002878395.1 Capsicum annuum | reverse complement strand
GTGTGGGCCATCCTCCTCCTGTCATCTTGTCAATTTTAGTAGTATTATTTAATAATTACACAGTTTTTTAATTCTTATAAGAGTAATTGAAGAAGAGAGAGAACGTGAGATTGAGAAAAGGAAAAGAAAGAGCTGCCTGTATACAGGGCGATCTTCGCTCATGGATTTTTGCCACATTTATATATAGGCACAAGTGAGCTCTTACAACAAGTTGATTGTAGCCATGGATTTCTTTCTGATTGTCCTTACACTAGCTATCTCCTTTCTTCTTTTCTTCTTTCTTCACAAACTATTTTTCTCAGCTAAAAGATGGAGTAGAAAGGTACCTGAAGTTGGCAGAGCATGGCTGATTATCGGCCATCTCCACCTCCTCAATGGATCTCAAATGCCACACAAAATTTTTGGTCATATGGCTGATAAATACGGGCCGATTTTTCGATTAAAGTTGGGTGTAAATCAAGTTGTAATCGTGAGTGATCACATAATAGCCAGAGAATGTTTCACCACAAACGATATGGCCTTTGCAAATCGGCCAAAATCCATAGCTTCAGAGATCTTAGGCTACAATTATGCCATGTTTGGGCTTGGACCTTAAGGACCATACTGGCGGGAGATAAGGAAAATTGTCACAATTGAGTTCCTTTCAGCTCGGTGAATTGACATGTTTAGCCATGTTCGAGAATTTGAAGTAAAATCAGCTGTAAAAGAGACATATAAATATTGTTTGAAGAATAAGAGTAGTAGTTTAAATGACGTTGTGAAGATGGAGATGAAGGAATGTTTTGGGAACTTAACTATGAACACCATAGTGAAGATGCTATTTGGAGTACAATACACAGGTACTTAATTTTAGTTATAAATAATTTTGTGATTAGCTGTTCACAGCAGATGACTTATTAATGCTTATTAAATAGATTTACTTGAAATTACTTAAATGTGATCTGATATAAAATAAATTTAAACCCTAAAACTTAAATGTCAGATCCACCTATGCAACAGATAAGGAAGATGAACAACGGAGTAAGGCTCACAAAGCAATCAGAAGATTTTTTGAATTATTGGGGGCCTCTGTTGTGGCTGATTTTTTACCTTATCTAAGATGGTTGGATATTGGTGGCCATGAAAGAAACTGCTAAAGAAATAGATATTATTCTTGAAGATTGGTTAGCAGAGCACAAAACAAAGAGGAAATTAAAGGGAAGTAAATCAGGAGATGAAGATTTCATGGATGTCATATTGTCCATTTGTGAAGACAAAGATCTTTATGGTTTTGATGCTGATGCCATTATCAAAGCTACTTGTATGGTACGTTTTTAGTTAACTGATCTTATAAACATCATTTACAATTGTGGTAAAATATTCAGGATTCGAAGCTTATGATTTCTGTGAATCCTTCACTTGCCTTAGAAATAACAGTCATTGATCACGTTTCACCCGTCTTTGAAAATAGAACGTGCTAACATCTCATTGTGAAATTCAACTATTGTAATTAATTTTTCAATTACATGGATTGAAAATTGGCTATTTCTGACTTATCTGGCTGCTTAATTCGCAACTAACTATTTTATCGATCCATGTCGTTGAAAAATGATCATTATCATGGAATTTCAAAAGTCATGGGTAGACTTTCTGGTCAATACTCATTATCATGAAACTTCACATTTTGAATTTGAAACTCCATTGGTCAAAGACATGGTAGGAAAGTGGTCGATGAACATTATTTATACGTCATTCAACCAATAACCCATTTTTGCTGGTGGTTTCACAGTTTGTTAATTATGTATATGTTTAGTAAATTTCTCAACGCACATATATGATTTGGGCTAAAACTGCTTACTTGTGCCGAATATGTACATAATCTGTATATCTTTCCCTGATTTAGAATGTCAGTGAATATAACTTAGACCAATTTTATTTATACTTCTTATTATATATTGTGGAATGTGGAGTTAATTGCTGCAACTTTCGGGCTTGGCAGGCTATGCAATCAGCAGGTACTGATACTACAATTGTAACTCTAACATGGACTCTATCTTTACTCCTAAACAACTACGAAGCCCTCAAAAAGGCCCAAGATGAGCTAGACATTCATGTTGGCAAGAACAGATG
>NW_025840738.1:0-2026 GCF_002878395.1 Capsicum annuum | reverse complement strand
ACCCTCACTTTCTGATGTTCTAGATCATACTACATCACAACTAGAATCTGAGAGCCTTACTTGGTCATTCGTTCTATTATCTCCCCCTTAGCTTTAAGTCATTATCTAAAGTTTAGGAGATCCCTTACTAGATTCTAACTGAACTACACTTATTGCACTCTAGGTCTGAAAGGAAAAAAATGACAATACATGCATATCATAAACTTAACTAGAATGACTACCTTCTGGGATACACTCTATCTTTCCATAGCCACCAATAGTCATAGCATAATGCTTGCACACTTATTTCTATCAGTTCAACCTTCAAAACTAAAACTTAGATTCTAACACTTAACATGGCTATTTAGGTCACCATATACCATCTAACTAGTCTTTCTCCACTCAACAATTCAATGGTACTACTAGCCATACGCAATATGTAATAGCCTTAGAAAGAATGCCGCAACCTCATGTCACCTTAAGCATACTTCTACATCACACACACAATATCATAAATCACTATGAATCAAATAAACTTAATCTAATGAATGCACCGTTCAAGCCTATTAGATCACTTTCATATAACTAACATCATTGATCAAGAAATCAGCATATCCACCTTTATGAAGTTCAACTGTTCAAACTTAATGTCTAGTGCTAAACATGTTTTTACAACCCAACCTTACGCATGATTCTCACTTGGAAACCATGAAATAAACATCAAGAAACACTAGTACACTAGAAATTCATAACAACAATAATCGACCTTGACCTTACGGTCTTCCTTATCATAACTCATTAGCACGTACTATTTCAACACATCAAGCCTACTAATATTTATTCCCACAAACATATATCATTAATCTCATGCCACTATTCTTACATCCACATCCTACATTAGATTCAATCCAATGGTCTAGCATCAATCATTTACCACCAATAATGAGGGAAACATAATATACTAATCCATCAAATTGGAACATTCTATCCCAAATACTTCAAAATCTACTACATACCTTCTCACAAGTAGCACTAGTTTACAACTACTAATGAAAAGAGGGTCAAGGGGGTTAAAGCCTCATAATAGACATGGTCTACCTTATCCTTATATTATAACCTCGTACAATCGTATCTACTTATATGGATTTCTCACCTAATACTTACTCACTCAATCATACATCTAGACTGCCTTCAAATTCCTCAAATAACCATGAGTCTATAATCATAACTTATTCACTAATATAGCCATTTTCACATTCAAGCAACCAAAAAATCACCCTGACTAAAAACTCCTTGTCTACCTTATACTAAACTAACTCACAAGGGAGAATTACCTCTTTACCAACTCAATCTCATGCAAACAGATTCAGCCATACATATATTAAACCAACGTAAGAACAACAAGTTGCTAGTGAATCAAAACAGGCCTCACACGGCTTCACTAGACTTTGGTTTTGTATTTTGAACAAGAAAATGAGATGGATTACAAGGAAACTATGCTAGTGAATCGAAAGAGCCCCATACGGCTTCACTAGACTTTTTAGTTTTATCAACATAATGATAAAATATTTTCAAGAGATAGAAACTTGTTACACAATAGTCCATTATCTGAGAATACATATCTTACTTTGAATAGATAAAAATCTGAGTCAAACACTTCCTTCATAGACTACCATACCATCCACACACGCTGCTAGCTACCAAATTAGTTTATCACTATAAAGGGGTAAATCATCCTCACTCTAACTTCTAACTTTGTGACTTCACATCACCATCTTCTTGGTCTAATTTCATTACCAATAATTCATGAAAACAACACCTTAATACACATTACTATTCAGGTGGAAATACAGTTCCAACATTCTGCTATACCTTATTACCTCTGAAGCGTGACACTGGTAACATAAGTTTTGAAAAGAACTGAATACACTTAATACTGTAGGTTGAAAAGCATGATTTCATCAAAATCAAGGTTCACACTAGAACCAACACACTCTGAAGCACTAACGGACTCTTCTTAAGTCTTTACAAAAATCTTATATGATTC
>NW_025840737.1:0-1811 GCF_002878395.1 Capsicum annuum | reverse complement strand
ACTTACGACTCATACCATCTTCATACGACTAGTAGCCTCTACTCGTAACTTGGATAGAATCTCACCTCACCTTACAGTGACTTGGGTATGACTCATTTTATATGACTCGTATGATGCATATATGACTCAAGGGAAAAAGTCGTACCTTTAATAGAATGTTACCCATCTCACACTGTCATGGATACGAGTTCAACACATGACTCTTATGGTGTGCATATGACTCAAAGAATGAGTCGTATAATATATTGAAGTTTTTAGAGATGGGGTATTACAATGATCATATTGAGTTTTTTCAAAGACTTGAAGGTATAAAGACTTTGGTGTGCCAATTTTGACTTTCTTTAAGGAAAGTTGAGATGTTTCTTGACTCTCTTTTAAAGTGTTTTTATGTTAGTTAGGTTTATGGATAATTATAGGGAGATAGGGGTCCCATATAGATGAGATAACGAGCATCTATATGACTACCAGTATTTCTATATAGGTTAAAATAAATAATTAACTTGATTGGACTGTCTTTCCTTGTTTCTAATACCTAGTTTATTATGTGAAAAGTGGAATGATGATTCTATTCAAAAGTGGAATAGTAATTCTAACGGTCTAGCTTGTGGTTGGTATTTATTATTACTACCTTGATGAGCATAATTTCATTAATTTGGGAGAGATTGATGATATTTGGGCTTGTAGTTGTTACTTTTGAGTTGAGTTTGGCCTTATGTATCTGGATTGATATATTTGTGCTCCTCTTATTATTGTGAAACACGAATACTCATTCATATTTATATCACAACATTGTAAAATAGATATTTTGAGAAAAGTGATTTGAAAATGGCTTGTATGCCTGATAAAAAAATGTTTAAGGTGCACTATACTTATTTTTATTTTAATATGAGATGAAAAAGTATTCCAGGGATTCTTGATTTGTGACCCAATAGATAATTGTCCCATATATATTACTGATTGTGTACATGATGAAAAATAATTTCGAGTGGTTATATGGACCTTACAAGTGTCTTATAGGTCCCAGATAGCTATACAAAGTAGATGGTGTTAATTGTAGCATACTTTGCAATATTACATTCATCTTATCATCTATATTTGACTTGTTACAGATTTTATTGTGTGTAGTGAATTAAGTGATTTTGTTACTCTTATTTTGTATTGAGGGGTTGTGAAATTGTGCAGTGTTGATTCTATCTTGTTATATAATCGTTACACTAGGTGTGGTTTTCTTAATTCCATGTTTATCTGGGTTGTGTTGGATGAGAGGGGGTAAATTAGGTGCTCTTATCATCAATTTATATTAGGATCAATCCATGATATTGCATAGTACATGTAGATTAGTAATCACGCATGTTTATTTCTGTAGTTTATGTGCAGATAATAATTCACATATTCCTGGGTGTTGATTCAGAGTCTGCGCTTGGACTTTCTTCTTTGGAATTCAGAGATAGTGGTTGATTGATCTATTGACTATCAATCTCTTCTATCCTTCTTACTTTTATTATAATCTGTGGTATTTGAGATATTTTAGATTCTATGTTTTGTTTCATTACTCTTACAGGCTGGTACCTTGTGACTACTAGTTCTTGGGATAGTTTTGGTGGATCGGTTGGGATATTTCATTATTAACTTCCTTGTATATTTACTTCTCATATTATTTTTATTTGAGTATTGGGTTGGATTCCGTACCTCATGGGTTATGATAGGTATCATATCGACTAAGCATAAATGCCACATGGAATAAGTTGACATGTGTATGATGTGTACTATAGACTTTGTGGGCTAAGAAAATCAAACATGTTTCACTTTAT
>NW_025840736.1:0-2761 GCF_002878395.1 Capsicum annuum | reverse complement strand
TCTTTAGGCGGGCTCCTGACTTGCAATTTCTTCAACTTGTTGCTTGGTTTTCCAATGCTTCACCTCATTGCTTAACTTTCAATTTCTTCACCCTGTTCTTCAGGAGGGATCTTGACTTGCTATTTTTCAATCTGCTAACTTTCAACTTTTCACGTTGTTGCTTTGTTTTCAACTTCTTCACCTTGTTGCTTGACTTTTAACTTCTTCACTTTGTTGCTTGACTTTTCATTTCCTCACCCTATTCTCCAGGTGGGTTCCTTACTTGCTATTTCATCAACTTGTTGCCATGCTTTCAACTTCTTCACCCTATTCTGCAGGCGGGCTCCTAACTTGCTATTTTTCAATCTGTTTAACTTTCAATTTCTTCACCTTGTTGCTTGGTTTTCCATTTATTCGCCCTGTGCTTCGGACAGGCTCCTGAAATCACATCAAAACTAAAAAGAAAATTATCCCAAAAAAATATTATTATAAAGTGATTTTATTTACCAGAAAAGCAAAGTTTCAAAAACAGAAATTGAATTTTTGCCCCAGTTTATCATCAAAAGACTTTTGGAAAAGTCACATCATACCTACTTGCATGTTCCAAAAATGAATCAAGACTCTGACCAAGAAATGCATCTCTTGAGAGTACAATTGAATAAGCAAGAATAGGAAGCGCATCTCCTAAGAATTAAAGTGAGGGATTCTAACTAGAAAGTGCGTCTTCTAGAGATACAAGTTTAAGTTAAAAGTATGTCACCTGACAAATGAAAACTAGCAAGGAAGTGCATCTCCTAAGGATTAAGTGCAATAACTTGACTAGAAAGTGCATTTTCTAGAAATCAAGGCTCAAGTTAGGAAATGCATCACCTAAAAATCAAAATTCGAAATACCCAATCAAGGAAGTGCATCTCCTTACCAATGTTGCTTAAATTATCAAAACAAGGAAGTGCATCACCTAAAAATTAAAATTCGAAATACCCAATCAAGGAAGTGCATCTCCTTACCAATGTCGCTTGAATTACTCAAACAAGGAAGTGCGTCTCCTCACAAATATTTCTTGAATTAACCAAACAAGGAAGTGCATCTCCTTATAAATGTTGCTTGAATTGCCCAAGCAAGGAAGTGCGTCTCCAATGTTGCTTGAATTACCAAAACAAGAAAGTGCATCTCTTTTGGAAGTGCGTCTCCTTATGATAGCGCTTGAATTACCAAAATAAGGAAGTGTGTCTCCTTACAAATGTTGCTTGAATTTTCCAAACAAGGAAGTGCGTCCCCTTACAAATGTTGCTGAAATTACCCAAACAAGGAATTACGTCTCCTTACAAATGTTGCTGGAATTACCAAACAAGGAAGTGTGTCTCCTTACAAATGCCAATCAAATTACCAAACAAGGAAGTGCATCTCCTTACAAATATTGCTTGAATTATCAAACAAGGAAGTGCGTCTCCTTACAAATATTGCTTGAATTTCCCACACAAGGAAGTGCATCTCCTTACAAATACCGCTTGAATTACCAAACAAGAAAGTGTGTTTCCTCACAAATGTTGCTGGATTTACCAAATAAGGAAGTGCGTTTCCTTACAAATATTGCTGGAATTAACCAAACAAGGAAGTGCGTCTCTTTACAAATATTCCTAGAATTACCAAAACAAGGAAGTGCGTCTCCTTACAAATTCCACTTGAATTACCATGGGTTTGAATACCAAATATGTGAAGCAACATTGCCTCTTGCATTTGTAGAAGTGAGAATATTACGGCCCTTGATGTTTAGGCTTTGAAATCCTTGATTTTAAGGTAGCATGTATTCCTATTTCATACAAAGAAAACTTGTTAGTTTAAAAACATGGTGGTTGGTTTGTGGCTTAGCTTTCACGGCAATCGCTTTTGCCCCCGTCACATTTAACTTTGATTCCAACCATTAACATAGGTCGTTGACTTGCTATTTCATCACCCTATTCTTCAGGTGGGCTCTTGAAACCCAAAATTAAAACTATAACGAAAATTACCCCAAACAAAAATTATAGTAAAGTAGTATTTCATTTTTGATAGCATTGTCCTATTTTCGAGGAGGGTCCTAAACAGAAAGTAAAATCCCATTATTCAGGAGGGTCCTGAACTGAAAGTAAATTTCCATTCTTCAGAAGGGTCTTGAACAGAAAGTAAAATTCCATTTTCCAGGAGGGTCCTAAACATAAAGTAAATTTCCATTTTTTCAGGAGGGTCCTGAACAGAAAGGAAAATTCCATTTTTCAGAAGGGTCCTGAACAGAAGGTAAAGTCCCATTTTTCAGGAGGGTCCTAAACAGAAGTAAAGTCCCATTTTCCAGGAGGGTCCTGAGCATAAAGTAAAATCCAATTTTTTCAGGAGGGCCCTGAACAGAAAGTAAAATTCCATTTTTCAGGAGGATCCTTAACAGAAAGTAAAGTCCCATTTATCAGGAGGGTCCTGAATAGAAAGTAAAGTCCCATTTATCAGGAGGGTCCTGAGCAAAAATTAAAATCCCATTTTTCAGGAGGGTCCTGAGCAGAAAATAAATTCACATTTTCAGGAGGGTCCTGAACAGAAAGTAATATTCCATTTTTCAGGAGGGTCCTGAACATAAAGTAAAGTCCCATTTTTCAGGAGGGTCCTGAACTGGAAGTAAATTCCCATTTTTCAGGAGGGTCCTGAACATAAAATAAATTTTCATTTTTCAGAAGGGTCCTGAACAAAAAGTAAAATCCCATTTTTCAGGAGGGTCCTGAACATAAAGTAAAGTTCCATTTTTTAGGAGGGTCCT
>NW_025840735.1:0-1616 GCF_002878395.1 Capsicum annuum | reverse complement strand
AACAATTTTAAATCATGAGTCGGATAATTCCTCTCATGAACTTTCAACTGTCTAGAAGCATAAGCATCCACCTTGCCATGTTGCATTAACACACAACCCAATTCCACTCGAGACGCATCATAATAGACAATAAAACCATCAGTGCCCTCGAGCGGAGTTAAGGTCGGATCGAAGTTAACTTACCCTTCAAATTCTCGAAACTACTCTCACAAGCATCAGACCACAATAACTTTATCTTCTTTTGACTTAGTCAATGAGGTAGCAACAGAAGAAAAACTTTCCACAAACCTTATATAACAACCAACTAAATCCAAGAAGCTTTGAAAATTGGTTAGAGTCATGGGTCTAGGCCACTTCTTAACCACAACAACTTTCAAGGGATCCACCATGATCCCTTCACTCAAAACAACATGACCTAAATAAGTCACAATATTTAACCAGAACTCACATTTAGAGAACTTAGTATACAAACACTGATCCTTTAGAGTCTATAATACAAGGCGGAGGTGATCAGCATGATCCACCTCGCTTTTAGGATACACCAAAATATCATCAATAAAGAAAATGAAAAACATGTCCAAAAACAGACAAAAAATCTAATTCATAAGATCTATAAATACTGTTGGGTCATTAGTCAATCCAAAGAACATCACCAAAAACTCAAAATGACCGTACCAGGTTTGAAAAACCGTCTTATGGATATCCGCCTCCCTAATCTTCAACTAATGGTACACAGGCCGAAGATCAATCTTAGATAGCACCCTGAAACTGATCAAACAAATTATCAATCCATGGAAAGGGATTCTTATTCTTTATAGTCACCTTATTTAATTGGCGATAATCAATACACATCCAAAGGAAACCATCCTTCTTACGCACGAAGAGCACAAGAACACCCCATGGAGACACACTAGGGTGGATAAAACCTTTATCCAGAAGATCTCTCAACTACTCCTTGATTTCTTTTAACTCGATCAGAGCCATTCTCTAAGGAGGGATAGAAATAGGACGAGTGTACGGAAAAAAATCAATCCCAAAATCTATTTTCCTATTGGGAGGAATACTAGGAAGATTACTAGGGAACACCTCAAGAAACTCACAGACCACAGGTACAGTCTACAAAGAAGGACCTTCGGATCTAGAATCCTTAACATGCCCTAAGTAATAAAGGCAACCTTTAGAAACCAATTTTTGAGCTTTAAGAAATGAAATAAAATTTCCCTTAGGTACTGTGGACTCCATTCCCATTTGATCAATAGCTCATTTGGGAAATGAAAACTGATCATTCGGGTCCAACAATCAAGAGATGCATAGCACGAATGTAACCAATCCACCCCCATAATCATATCAAAGTCTAGCATATCTAACTCTATTAGATCTACCAAGGTCTCCCTACCATGTACCAAAATCACCACTATATATCCTTCTAGTCACAATAGAGTCACCCACTAGGGTGGACACAGAAAAGGGATCCAAAATATACTCAGGGTAAAAAATAAAATGGAAAGCCACATAAAGGGTAACATAAGAGAGTGTAGACTCAGGATCAAGAAGACAATATACATCACGACAAAAAGTTTGAGCGTACCATTAACAACATTGGGGGATGCCTCAAA
>NW_025840734.1:0-3116 GCF_002878395.1 Capsicum annuum | reverse complement strand
CGGGAGTACACCAGTATATCTTCGATGAACACTATGACAAACATATCCAGATATGGTCTGAACACTCGATTCATGAGGTCCATGAAAGCTGCTGGGGCATTAGTTAACCTGAAAGACATAACAAGAAACTCAAAATGGCCATAACAAGTTCGAAGAGTAGTTTTCGGGATGTCACACTCCCTAACTTTGAGTTGATGATAGCCGGAATGAAGGTCTATCTTTGAGAAATAACTTGTACCTTGCAATTGGTCAAACAAATCATCTATTCTCGGAAGGGGGTACTCACTTTTGATGGTGACTTTATTCAGTTGGCGGTAATCAATGCACATACGCAAAGAGCCATCTTTCTTTCTCACAAACAACACAAAAGTACCCCAAGGAGAAACACTGGGCCTTATGAAACCCTTATTTAGTAGATCTTTGAATTGCTCTTTTAACTCCTTAAGGTCTACAGGGGCCATACTATAAGGAGGAATAGAAATAATTTGAGTATCGGGAAGAATATTAATCTCGAACTCTATCTCTCTATCAGGAGGTATCCCTGGAAGATCATCCGAAAAGACATCAGAAAACTCCTTGACGACGTTAACAGACTGGAGAGTTGGAGTCTCAGACATAGTGTCTTTGACTCTAACCAAATGGTAAATACACCCCTTGGAAATAAGCTTTCTAGCTTTGAGGTAAGAGATAAAATGACTCTTGGGTGACACAGAATTTCCAGACCACTCAAACACGGATGCACCCGGAAACTGAAACTTGACCACTCGGGTCCGACAATGAATAAAGGCATAAGAAGAATACAGCCAGTCCATAACTAGAATCACATCAAAATCTACCATATCTAACTCAATCAGATCAGCCACCAAGACTCTATGAAGAACGGTAATAGGATATTTTTTATACACTTTCTGGGCAACAATCGAATCACCCACTGGGGTAGAAACTAGGATAGGCTCAGCAATAATCTCAGGACTCATTTCAAAATTCACAGCAATCAAAGGTGTAACATATGAGAAACTGGATCCAGGATCCAACAAAGCATACACATCAAACTGAAATATATGAAGCATACCAGTAACAACATCAGGAGAGTCCTCCTGTTCCTGGCGGGATGGTAAAGTATAGAATCTATTCTGGTGCTGCCCGTCAGCATTGCTAGAAGTGGCACCCTAAGCTGGGGCTGGGCGAGTCGCTGGAACTGGATCACTAATAGTCTGAGTCTGGGTCTGAGGTTGATAGTCACGACATCATTGTCCATCCTATGGACAATCTCTAACTCTGTGACCCATGACACCACATCGGAAACAACCCCTCTTCTTACCTTAACACTCACCCGAATGAGCCCTACCATACATAGGACCCAGGGGACGATTTGGCTTACTACCAGCACTATACTAGGACCTAGATGCATATGACCTGCTACCTTACTCCTACCTACCTCTACTCATAGAAGCACTAGCAGATGACGGTGCTGGCATAGACGAACGATAATACTAAGGGCAACTCCCTCCCTTCAATCTAGTTTGACCCTGTCTGTGCTGCTTAGAACTAGCTATCCTATTCCCTCTTATTCTATCTCTCTCCTTAATCTTATCTGTCTCAATTTGTTGGGCATGAGTCATCAGCCTAGAAAGATTCATCTCATTATTAAACATAGCAGACCTACACTCCTTAACCACATAACTAGACACTCCAGTCACAAACTTACTCATACTAGCCCGATTATCAGCCACTAAGTTAGGAGCATACTTGGCCAACTGATTGAACTTTAGACAGTACTCCTTAACAGTCATGGAGCCCTATCGCATGTTCATAAACTCTTCTACCTTCGCCTTCCTCATCTACAAAGGGAAAAACTTATCCAGGAATACATCCTAGAACTCTTGCCAAGTTATAGGGATAGCTCCTTCACCTCTACCTTTCCTCCAAGAAACAACCCAGTCATAAGCAAGGTATTTCAACCTATACGCAGGCAACTCCATACTATATTCCACAGATGCCTGCATCACCTGAGTAATCTTCTGCACCTCCTCTAAAAACAACTATGGATCCTTATCAGACTTGGACCTATAGAATTCCAGCGGATTCATCCATATGGAGTCACGGATCCTGGTAACAGCTGAATCACCTTCCTGCTGCTGTGGAACCGGGGCCGGGTTGGCCTGAATATTTGCAGTAACAACTTGGGCCAGTGCCCGAAAGGCTGCCCAAAATTAAGCATGAGACATGTTTTCATTCAATGGGTCAGCGGGTTGAGGTTGCTGACCATCATTATTTCTTCTCACTCAACGTGAAGGCATATTTCTGAAACAGAAGAGCATGAATCAATAGCAAAGAGAGACACTTTAAGCACGATAAACTTCTGAAAGAAAGAATCACACTTTTTCCTAAAATGTCTTATAGCCTCTTGCTCATAGATGTGGCGCGCTACACACTGATGATCAAGACTCTACTTAACGCGGCTTGTCAGACTCCCTAGGACACCTTAAAAGCTTAGGCTCTAATACAAAGCTTTTAACACCCCATAAAATAGGTCCTAGAGCGTCACACGGTGCTTGAGGCTACGAATAGCCCCAAGCTAACCCTTTGAGCCATTTTTATTCAGTTCAACACAAATCAACAGGGTTTCCATAAATAACCCTTAAATATCAACTAAGTAATCATCATCAAAGAAGAAAAGAATTTCAGAAAGATACCAAAATATGACTTATTATTCAACTCCCAACATCTATACTAGTCTGACAAGCCTCTAAGAAAATCAATAGAGCTAGCGAGCCATTGAGATATGCCCCAACTTACTTATACTCAGTTATTAAATGTAAACAATTCAATGAAACCAATATCAGACATCACATCTTCAAAACATGAGAACTCACCACAACAGAGGATGTAGAACAGTGTGCCCAAAGAATTACTATCGAACCTGGAACTAAGCACCTGAACTTATATTCGGAGAAAATGCAGCCCACATCCAAAAATGTGGGTTAGTACAATAGAAAGGAACTGAGTATATGGGGGTGTATGCAGTTGTATAAACATCATCATCGTAAATATTTATAAGAAATATGCAGGATGTATGAAAGACTCACATAGCCCGAAAAAAATCATCATAATCA
>NW_025840733.1:0-1442 GCF_002878395.1 Capsicum annuum | reverse complement strand
ATTGCAGGTACTTACCAAATCTTTAGTTGTCACATGTTGCTTCCTTCGTATTGCTTGCTATACCACATAATGTGTGGTAATGTCTAAGTCTACCCCATGCCTTTGAGAGAGTTCACATATATATAAATACCTATTAAAAGCTTCCATAACATACACTTATTTTCTGCATTTACACAGGGTGAATTGTTCAAGAAAGGATGCACAACAAAAATGATTCTATGGGTCGTGGATTATCCAACCATACCAGGTAAGTCGACATTTCATTCAAAGGTCATTTTTCTTTGAGCATAGTGTACTATAATTTGCATCATTTGACTTCTATTTTTTCTTCTTTTTTTCGGCTGAAACTTGACTGTCTGAATAAAATATAATTCATGCTCTTTGATTTTTGATTTGAATTGTTTAAGCACTAAACTACATTAGAAGCCTGTATCCTGTCACCCCGAAAACAGTGAAAACAAATACATCTTAAAGTAGTAGCAACAAACAGAAAGATATTTTTAAACTGTAGAATAGGTTTATAAACAATGGAAACAATCTGAGTATAAGAAATATGAACAATTGTAAACAAAATTTAATACCTTTTTATCCTGAAGTACTATTTCAATTGCGTAACAGCGTCAGGATTAAAGCGAGCTTTCACTTTCCATAGCCAAACAACCAAGATCTTTAACTTCCACTACATTTTAGTGATTGTTAAGTCATTGATGAAGTCTTTAACATTTTTTATAGAGAATGAAAGTATATGTAGATTGTGGTAAGGATTAAATGAATTGAAGTAGTTTATGAAGGAATCAGTGATAACATTAATATTTGATGTATGCAGGTATATGCAGATTGTGGTAAGGATTTAAAGTATAGAAGTTGTTTAAGAAGAAATTATTGGTTACATTAACATTTGAAGGTTTCTGTAGATAACGGTAAGTGCCGTTAGAGTTGTAGTGGTATACAAAAGAATCAGTGGTTACAACGGAAGATGAATTGAATTTATAGATGAAGGGGATGAAAAAGGGCATTTAACAATTGAGGATAAGATTAATGACAGTTGTGAAATAGGTAGTATTCCGTTGAGCAATGGATAAATGGATAAATAAGATGTTGATAAAAGAGTTATAATATGCCTTGGTAACTTATTGAATAAAAAGAGTTAACTCTATAAATTATTTTTTATATTTGCTACGTTAGTACTGATGGAATAAAAAGAGTACACTATATAAATTAGTTAATATTTTTGATACCTTAGTTTTATGATATTTTTTTTACAATTACAAATACAACTTAAAAGAATGTAAATTTTTGATGTTATAACTGATCTTTAATTGTATTTATCTGTTTTTTTAAAAAATAAAAGATAATGTAACTGTAAATTTGAATTTGAATGTTTAAAATAACTAACATAACAACTATTCATTTTAGTTTGTTTTTGCTTTTTTTTTTTTTTT
>NW_025840732.1:0-1878 GCF_002878395.1 Capsicum annuum | reverse complement strand
AATATACATCGAGAGCCATCATGCTTCTCATCTATCAAAATCAACCACGTTGTGGATTTCTTTCACAGTCGAGTTCAAAAAAACTCCATTAAGACCAAAAGGTCAAATCATTCAAAATATCTCGAATGTTCAACATCAACGTGCTTATAACACACACTTTCTAAAAAAACATAATTTCCAATGAGGATTCACGATCCAAATATCAAAATCATGATAAATATCATTCAAGATTCATTCTTTATATCACCACACATGTAAATTCATCTTTCAAAATCATAAACATCAAGATTTCATAATAATCATCATAAGATATGGGTTCATGCTTCAAATTAATAAAAAATCAAATAAAAATCATGCCTTTGTAAATAAAATTACTTTTGAGCATAAGAACGAAAGGGAGTTCTTGTTGAAAAACCCCACATACCTTGAATGATGAACTTTAGATCGATACTCATTTTTGAGATATTAATCGTGCCTTTGAATGATGGTTCTTGGAGTTCTTAAATTAGGAACTTGGAATCTTGAATAAATTTGCAGAATTAATGGTGAACTTTGGAGGTTCTTGAAGTTCTTGAACTAGGAACTTGAAATCTTGAATAAATTTGCAGAATTAATGGTGAACTTTGGAGGTTCTTGAAGTTGAGTTTTCCTTTTTAGGGAATTTGATGAAATATAACATATAATGCTTCTAATAGGCTTTAATATAGGGTTTGGATGGATTTTGGGTGAGGGGGAATGACCAAAACGCCCCTAAAAATCAAATAATTCTCAAATCTATCATTTGGTGGACTTTTTTGATAGTCTGAAGTAGATCAACCATAACGTTTTACTCCGATATCTAAATCGGATGAAACTAATTTCATTAGAAAGAAGACTCTCATATCTTTCCGTTGATATATAGTATCTCACCCAGATCAATGTGTATGAGGAGTTATGATCATTTGAAGTTGACCCAAAAATCTACTTTTGATAGGCTGAAGTAGATCGACCATAACTTTTTGCTTCGATAGACAAATTGGATGAAACCAATTTCTTGGAAAGAGAACTCACAGAGCTTTCCGTTGATATATAGTAGATCACCCAGATCATTATGTACAAGGAGTTATGATCATTTAAAGTTGGAGCAAAAATACGCCAGGCCTCAGTACTTTTTCCTACACATTTTACTGTTCACTACTATTCACGGTTCGATCGAAATATTCATAACTCGTCCCTCGGGTGTCCGTTTTGGATGATCCATATATCGTTGGAAATCTTATTCGATAATCTATGTAATGGTGGGTCATAATCTAAGACATTCCACGTGAAAAATTTATAATTTATTCTAGAAGATAAAACCCAACATGTTTACGCACAAAATTTCAACGAAAAATTTTTTGGGGTATTACACCATTCTTGGCGGACAATAACTTGGGTCTGATTTGGAAGAGTCAGAGTTGAGGCCAGAGAAACTAGGGAATCAGCTTACTTATTTTCTCTCCTTGGCACATGTTGGAGGGTTACTCCTCCAAGCCACCCCATCAACTTTTGTGCATAATCATGATATGGTCGTAGCTCAAGCTTTTTGACTTCATAGCTTCCCAAAAGCTGCTTGATCACCAATGGGAGTCACCAAAGACTCGTAATTACAGTTGTTTCATGTCAACTGCCATCTCAAGTCCAAGTATTAAAGCTTGATATTAACAACATTATTAGAGCAACGATTTGTTAGTGTAAAAGAGTATGGGATGACCTCTTCTTATAGAGTGACGAACACCACACTGGCATCAGATCCATCTCGATGTGTGGCACCATCGAAGTACATCTTTCATGGGGGTCTAGCTTCAATGACCATTACATCTTCATCAGGAAGTTCATCGCTCAGTTCCCAATCATCAG
>NW_025840731.1:0-1340 GCF_002878395.1 Capsicum annuum | reverse complement strand
ACCGTGCAAGGAATAGTGAAAGCACCCGAATCTGCCTTCTTCTGTACCAAAGACCTCATGGCAATTGTACTGCAATGATGAAAATTATCTGCCAGTTCATAGCTCGCTGCCCTTTTCTTTGTCAAAAGGTCCTTCATGAATTTGGCGTACCCTGGCATTTGCTCCAGTGCCTCCACCAAAGGCACATTTATAGTCAGCTATTTCAGCATGGTCATGAATTTACTAAACCTGGTGTCATCAGCCTTCTTCAGTCTCTGAGGAAAAGGTGGTGGTGGATTTGGAAGAGTTTTCTCCACCACTTCCTTTTTATTGTGCTTCCCATTGTCAATCTTTTCAGAATGCTGACATCTAGGTGTAGTATCATGAACGTTCTCATCCTGATTTTCAATTTCTATAGAATCATCACAATTTGTTTCAATAACATTCTCCTCTATACTATCAACCACAGGCTTGCCCTTGGATGGATTTTCCAACACCTTACCACTCCTGGTGGTAATAGCCAAACATGATCCATCTTTCCTTGGATTTTACACAGTGTCACTTGGTAAAGTGCCAGCTTTTCTTTGATTGAATACCGCTAATGGTTGACTCATTTGTTGTTCCAGCTATTTTATTGAAGTGGAATGCGAGTCAACCAATTGATTCATTGAGGACAAATAATTTTTTACCTCAGCTACTCCCGTGTTGGTTGCCTCCACTCCTTTCAACAGCTTAGCCATCATGTCCTCTATGGACATCTTCCCAGAGCTAGGTGCAACAGCTTCACGATTTCCAAGAGGGACATACAAACCGCTCTTGTCATTCTTATTCTTCCAATTCCCTTGGTTTCGGTCCTTGTATCCAGATTTTTCATAATAGTTCCTACCTTGGTTTCCTTGGACATTGCCTCGGAAACCCCCCTAATTATTTAAGTAATTTTCTTCCTCTTCAGAATCAGAGTCATCTCTTCTCTGTGATACAACAGCTTTGACCTTTTCTGTCTTCCCTGATAATAAATTCTTAGTAAGAAGGTCCATCTACATTTTCATATAAGCCATATCCTGGTCACGTTCCTCTTCTCTTTGCTTCTGTTATGCTATCATGCCAATAGATATAGTAGAGCTTGCTACCTCAGAATCCCTGGTATGCTAAGCTCTACTCTGCTTTGTCATACGATCCATCATATTACATGCCTCAATAAAAGTAAGGTCCATGAATGACCCACCCGCAGTATTATCTACCACTGGCTTAGTCACTGAGTTCAAAGCCCTATATAATATTTCCATCAAGTGGACATTGGTCATCTGATGATTTGGGCACCGCATAAGCTTCTTCTTGAACCTCTCCCATGTCTCGTGGAG
>NW_025840730.1:0-4093 GCF_002878395.1 Capsicum annuum | reverse complement strand
CAAATCTAGTCACTAGAAGAGTTAGTGATGACTTCCTAAATGATTAACATTTAAATCAGATAGAATTGTCATAGTTAAAATTTATGAACATTTTATAGAGAACTGTTGGAACTTCCTCAAAGTGACGGTCAGGCCAATGGACCATTGAGCTAACGATAGACCATTGCCCAAGCCATTGTGACTATGGCAATGAACCCGACTTCTGGTCAAGTGCGATGGTCAGAATCGATGAACCGTCAAGCTAGCAATGGATCATCGACCAAACCATCGTAGACGAGGCAAATTTTTAGGTTCTGTCCAAGTGCAAGGGTCAGGATTGATGAACCATTGAGCCAGCGACGGACCATCGCCTAAACCGTCGCCACTTTCGATCAGCAATTTTATTCCATTGTTAAAAGGATATTTTGGTCTTTTTTCACCCATTTTAACCCCTAGTTAAACCAGACCAGATCTCATAACCTCATTACTCATCTCTAACACCAAATTAGGATTTCTCTCAATGATCAATTCCCAATAACAAGAAACCCTAGATGTTTAATTCCAAGTCAAGAAGTCAACCTTTCCTTCACCAATCTTCAAGAAATCAGCTACCTAATTATGTAAAGTGTTGAATCATTGGTTTTTTTCACTCATGAAGCTCCATAATCCCATTTTAAACTCATAAATTATGATTTCCCTGTGGTGGGTTAATTTTCATTATGTTGATGTGGTTGTATGAATACCAAGTTGGAGTCTTTATGTACTTTTCATGAAATTATGCTAGTATGTGGATTGGAAACTCGTAAATTGAGTTGATTAAAGTAACCATAATGTATGAACTAGTGTATATGCCTAAGCCTAAGGTTATGCATGCAATGTGTTTGATAAAATGCCCAAGAGAACAAGAATCATGCTTTAGGACTCAATTATGACCAAATTGATGAACCCATGTTTTACCCTTATGTTCAAAATGACTTCCATATAATCGTTATGCATTAAAATTGTTTGATTGATTGCTGATGAGATTAGACTTATGAAATCATGATATGTTTACATACATTCCTATTCATGTGTAAGCTTATAGGATGCAAATACTTTATCAAAATCCCCAATAATTGTACTATGAATTATTGACTATGGTCATGTGTCAGCAAGGGTCACGTCTTGTAAGTTTCATACTACCGAGTCCCGGAGGTACTTGTACCCAACAATTTAGCTGTGTGCATAGAGCTAGTGTCAGTTTCATGATAATCTAGTCACGCTATGAACAGTCGCATTCTCAGCTAGTTTTAGAACTCAGTAAAATTCAGTCAGTTACTTGACTCAGGAAAACACAGTAATCTCATGAACTCAGTCAGCTAAAAAAATTCAATAACATTATGTTAGTCTACGGAACTCAGTGAACTCTGTCTAGTTCATCTCAGTATAATTAGTTTAGTGTCTATTTAGTTGGGAGTAGGATTCATCACCGAGTGAACCTAAGGATGAGGGCACACACTGATCGTTGAGGGTATGTGTGACACACCGAAAAATGGGTCCCGGAGCGTCACACAGTTCTTGAAGCTATGAGTAGCCCCAAGCTAACCCTTTGTGCCATTTTCATTCAGTTCAACACAAATCAATGGGGTTTCCATAAATAACCATCAAATATCAACAGAGTAATCATCATCCAAGAATAAAAAAATTTCAGAAAGATAACAAAATACGACTATTAGTCAACTCCTAACATTTATACTAGTCTAACAAGCCTCTATGAGAATCAATAAAATCAGCGAGCTATTGAGACATGCCCCAACTGACTCATACTCAGTTATCAAATGTAAATAATTCCATGAAACAAACATCAGACATTAGGTCCTCAAAAAATAAGGACTCACCATAATAAAGGATATAGAAGAGCGTGCCCAAAGAATCACTGTCAAACCTGGAACTGAGCACCTGAACCTACATTCTGAGAAAATGCAGCCCACATCCGAAGATGTGGGAAAGTACTATGGAAAGGAACCGAGTATATGGGGGTGTATGCAGTTGTATAAACATCATCATCATAAATATTTATAAGAAATATGCAGGATATATGAAAGACTCACATAGCCCGAAGAAAATCATTATAATCATGAGAGGATGAAATAAGTACTATAACACATGTGAGTCATCTTATAATTTTTCGATCACTTTCAGTTCATCAAGAATATCAATTCGCATAATATAAATATCATTTAAATTTTTCGAAAGAATAACTGTCACAATTCCACTTTCAAATCACTTCACCATTAACCATAGACACAAGAAAACACACACACACTGGGAGATCCTACAACCAACATAAACCATATGAGCTACATGGAGTCTAAAGTACAAAACGCGTTGGGGAGAGTCGTCCTATCCTTTCCATTGGAGTAGGACTATCGATATCAAATCCACACAAACTAGTGATCACAATTTAAATTAGCTTTAGGCACACTCTTACGGGGGCACGTAGTTCTAGGGAAGTAAGGTCGCTTTGTACCTCTCACTCGGTGCTAAATATTTCTCCCGGACATAGCTCAGATCATTTCAAAGGCAATCCACATCAAAACAATTATTGTACTATATAAATATACATAGGGAGCCATTATGCTTCCCACCTATCAAAATCAACCACGTTGTGGATTTCTTTCACACTCGAGTTCAAAACAACCCCATTAAGACCAAAAAGTCAAATTATTCTAAATATCTCAAATATTCAACATCAACGTGCTTATAACACACATTTTCTCAAAAAAACATAATTTCTAATGGGGATTCACGACCCAAATATAAAAATCATGATAAATATCGTTCAAGAATCATGCTTTATATCTCCACACATGTAAATTCATCTTTCAAAATCATAAACATCAAGATTTCATAATAATCATCATAAGATATGGGTTCATGCTTCAAATTCTTAAAAATCAAATAAAAATCATGCCTTTGTAAAGAAAATTACTTTTGGGCACAAGAACGAAAAAGAGTTCTTTTGAAAAAACCCACGTACCTTGAATGATGAACTTTAGATCGATACCGTTTTTGAGATATTAATCGTGCCTTTGAATGATGGTTATTGGAGTTCTTAAACTAGGAACTTGGAATCTTGAATAAATTTGAAGAATTAATGGTGAACTTTGGAGGTTCTTAAAGTTGGATGTAGGAGCTTAAGGTTTTCTTTTTGAGGAAATTTGATGAAAAATAACATATAATACTTCTAATAGGCTTTAATATAGGGTTTGGACGTATTTTGGGGGAGGGTAAACGACCAAAACGCCCCAAAAAATCAAATAATTCTCGAATCTATCCTTTGGTGGACTATTTTGATAGTCTGAAATAGATCAACCATAAAGTTTTACTCCAAAATCTGAATTAGATGCTACGAATTTCATTAGAAAGAGGACTCTCATATCTTTCCGTTGATATATAGTATCTCACCCAGAACATTGTGTACGAGGAGTTATGATCATTTGAAGTTGACCCCAACATTCGCTTTTGATTGGCTGAGGTAGATCGACCATAACATTTTGCTCCGATAGAAAAATTGGATGAAACCAATTTCATTAGAAAGAGTACTCACAGAGCTTTCTGTTCATATATAGTAGATCACCCATATCATTATGAAAAAAGTGTTACGATCGTTTAAAGTTGGAGCAAAATTACGCCAGGCCTCAGTACTTTTTCCTGCACGTTTTACTGTTCACTACTATTCACAATTCGATCGAAATATTCATAACTCGTCGCTCGGGTGTCCGTTTTAGATGATCCACATATCGTTGGAAAGCTTATTCGATGATCTATGCAATGGTGGATCATAATCTAAGACATTACACCCAAAAAATTTATAATTCATTCTAGAAGATAGAACCCAACACATTTACGCACAAAATTTCAACGAAAAATTTTCCAGGGTATTACATCATCCTCCCCTTGGAAATATTCGTCCTCAAATGATGCTAAACATGAGAAGATTATGTATGGAATAGAGCATACAGTTGAAACCATTCGTTAGACTCATCACCATATCGTTTCTCACTCCAAATACAACATAGAATGCTTAAATTCAAGAAACTACAACTGAACACATAATAAATGACATCTAAAC
>NW_025840729.1:0-1226 GCF_002878395.1 Capsicum annuum | reverse complement strand
CAAGAGCTTCTAAACATAATAAGAGTACAAAAGTGATATATCAAGGACAAAATACACTGATTCAATGTACCTCTGAATAGAACTTAGAGGCTACTTTAATACATATGAGAGAGATAAGTAATACTCTGAACGTCAGAAGCTCCTCCTAAGTCTCCGAATCAGGGCTAATCTACCCGATGCACACATCAGCGGTGATAACCCATACTATGATCTGCAGGCTGCAGAAGTCTGGTATGAGTACCAAACGAATGGTACTCAGTAGGCAACTGCCAACTGAGCTCCACAGATAAAGTAGATATGTACAACATATAAACAGAATGGAAACTACAACCAAAAGTCCATAAATCATATAATAAGTCAATGAGAATAACAAGGGACAACTATCATATTTATGTCCAAGAGTCTAACATAAGAAGACTAAGGAAGAATCAATGTGAACTATCTTATTCCGACTACATTCAATATATGCCAATGCTATACCGTATATCCCAGGTCAATATACAAGTAAAGAGTGAAAGAAAAATATATTGTAATATACATGGCGAAAGAACGACTATACAATAAGAACAATGAATGAAGGGATATCCGATAGTACCATGGCTTTACCGGGTATCAATATCATCTCAATAGTATCCTTCGGACTCGAACCAGGTATCAATATTATCACAATATCCTCCGGATTTACTGTGTATCAATATCATCTCAATAGTATCCTCCGGACTCGAACCGGGTATCAATATCATCATAATATCCTCCGGCCTTTCCGGGTATCAATATTATCTCAATAGTATCCTCTGGACTCGAACCGGGTATCAATATCATCATAATATCCTCCGGCCTTGCCGGGTATCAATGTCATCTCGATAGTATCCTTCAGACTAGAACCGGATATCAATATCATCATAATATCCTCCAGCCTTGCCGGGTATCAATGTATCATCATAACTCTCGACACATAAATATAGGCATATAATAGGCGCACAGACGCAAGCCGATATACTCATAACCGTAAAGATATCTATTTTATCAATACATCTCAATTATTCGTTATTAGCTAACCAACATTTATTATTATTAAACCGCTAGTTCGCTAGTCATCACATAACCTCTAGTTATTAGCCTAAACATTATCCTTCACATAATCCTTATTCACGGGATAACAACTAACCACTATTCATTTAATAGTCAACATCTAACATCTAGTCTAGGTTCATCATTAGACCAAA
>NW_025840728.1:0-1700 GCF_002878395.1 Capsicum annuum | reverse complement strand
GTGTTATAAGCACGTTGATGTTGAATATTTGAGATATTTTGAATGATTTGACCTTTTGGTCTTAATGGAGTTGTTTTGAACTCGAGTATGAAAGAAATCCACAACGTGGTTGATTTTGGTAGATGAGAAGCATGATGACTCCCGATGTATATTTTTATATTACTAAAATTGTTTTGTTATGGATTGTCTTTGAAATGATCTGAGCTAGGTCCGGGAGAAATCTTTAGCACCGAGTGGGAGGTATAAAGCGACCTTACTTTCCTAGAATTACGTGCGCCTGTAGGAGTGACCCTGTGGTTGATTTGTATAATGATCACTAGTTTGTGTGGATTTGATATCGATAGTCCTACTACGATGGCAAGGATAGGACGGCTCTCCCTAACGTGGGTTGTACGTTGCACTCCATGTAGCTCACATGGTTTATGTCGGTTATAGGATCTCCCAGTGTGTGTGTGTTTCCTTGTATCTATGGCGAACGGTGAAGTGATTTGAAATTGGAATTGTGAAAGTTATTCTTTTGAAATATTTAAATGATATTTACATTATGAGAATTGATATTCTTGATGAACTGAAAGTGATTGACAAATTATATGATGACTCACATGTGTTATTATACTTATATCATCCTCTCATGATTATGATGATTTTCTTCGGGCTATGTGGGTCTTTCGTACATCCTACATATTTCTTATAAATATTTATGATGATGATGTTTATAAAACTGCATAAACCCCCATATGCTCGGTTCCTTTCCATGGTAATGACCCACATATTTGGATGTGGGCTGCATTTTCTCGGAATATAGGTTTAGGTGCTTAGTTCTAGGTTCGACAGTGATTCTTCGGGCACACTGTTCTATATCCTCTGTCGTGGTGAGTCCTCATGTTCCGAGGATGTGATGTCTGATGTTGGTTTCACAGAATTATTACATTTGATAACTGAGTATGAGTCAGTTGGGGCATGTCTCAATGGCTTGATGGTTTAATTGATTTTCTTAGAGGCTTGTCAGACTAGTATAGATGTTGGGAGTTGACTAATAAGTCGTATTATCTTTCTGAAATTATTTTATTCTTGGATGATGATTACTCTGTTGATATTTGAGAGTTATTTATGGAAACCCCGTTGATTCGTGTTGAACTGAATGAAAATGGCTCAAAGGGTTAGCTTGGGGCTACTCGTAGCCTCAAGCACCGTGTGACGCTCCGGGACCCGTTTTTGGGGCGTTACAAACTTGGCATCAAAGCCTAAGGTTTTAAGGTGTCCTAGGGAGCCTGATAAGCTGCGTTAAGTAGAGTCTTGATCATCGGTGTGTAGTGCGCCACATCTATGAGCTAGAGGCTACAAGACGTTTTAGGAAAAAATGTGATTCTTTCTTTTGGAAGTCTATAGTGCTTAAAGTGTCTCTCTCTGCTATTGATTCATGCTCTCCTCTTTTAGAAATATGTCTCCACGTCGAGCGAGAAAAAAAAATGATGGTCAGCAACCTCAACCCGTGGACCCATTGAATGAAAACGTGTCGCATGCTGAATTTCGGGCAGCCTTTCAGGTGCTGGCCCAAGCTGTTACTGCAAATGTTCAGGCCAACCCGGCTTCGGCTCCACAGCAGCAGGGAGGTGATTCAGCTACTGCCAGGATCTGATTCAGCAGGGAGGCGGCCATTTGACTTGTATCAGAACCTCCCTTTTCTATCCCTATTTCCT
>NW_025840727.1:0-1814 GCF_002878395.1 Capsicum annuum | reverse complement strand
TAAAA
Organism: Capsicum annuum; assembly: GCF_002878395.1. Taxonomy (NCBI): domain Eukaryota; kingdom Viridiplantae; phylum Streptophyta; class Magnoliopsida; order Solanales; family Solanaceae; genus Capsicum; species Capsicum annuum. Next base: position 1,809 of record NW_025840727.1, on the reverse strand, counting down.
CTAAACAACAAATACGAAACAACATTATAGACCCCTAAGACGACACAGGTGAAATTAATAGTAAAGACTCTAATACCCAAAAACAACTTGACTTCGACTTAAAGCAGACACCACCCTACAATGAAAGACACATAAAAGACTCAAACTGAATAAAGATAGGAAGTGCTCTTTCAGACTGGTGCTCTGCGTGATGTCCCTGGCTTATATAGACCTGCCTCTGAAGTTCTCTTTCTCCCATTTAAGCTTTGTAGCATATCCTGTAAAGACACCCTGATATCAGAGAAGAAGCTTCGGGCCCGTATTCCTGCTTCATGAGGAGTGCACTTGGAAAGATTATTCTGACACCTTTCTACCGTCTTGAACAAATCTGCTAACTGAACTCTCAGTGTTTCCACTTTTGACCCGACACTTTCATTCTCATGGTCCTCTACTATGCATTCTTCCTGTACTCTCCCTCTAAGCTGCGCTGGTAAGGGTTGACTGATTCCCCGAGGGATAGATTGAAACCAGACCCTATATCCCTGAGTGTACCCCGGATTATCCAATATTTCTTTGAGTGTGTCCACACCTAGCTTTGTTGCATGCTTCCAAAACTGCTCATACCTGCTCTCACCTAAGGCTTGGTCCTTGAAGTACTCAATATCCTTCAGAAGATCCACTGCTGGTGGCACGTCCTGTAGCATACCTAACTGGCGCATTACCCTAGAAGGATTGTATGGTCTAGTGCAATTGAGCCCGAACATAACTAAAAGGAACTGCGTCTGACAACCCAATAAGATTATCTTCGGTCGAAGCCACAGATAAGTCCACAAAATGTTATCCCCGATTCTTAATTCAAGAAATTCAATCCAAGCCTCGACTCCCAAGGGTAACGAGAATTTATCCAAACTCAACCTGGAGTCCATGGCTTTCACTCGATTGGGAATACAACGATCTAACACGTCTGCTCTAACTAAAGAAGGCGCATGCAAATGCTCCATCATCCATAACTGCAATATCAGGTTACTGCCCTCAAAAAATCTCCTTCCCCTCTTCACTTCGATTAGAGCCTTATACATTTCTGTTAAGATCATGGGTATGAGAGCGAACCTGCCCTTTTGATTAATGCCCTTGTCGTTTTGATCTTTATGAAATAGGGTCATCACCACAGATTGTAAACGGGTATTAATATGTCCTTCTTCTAGTGGAAACACTAAAGTTCCTAGCAAAGCGAGGGTGAAGACTTCAAGACGTTTTCTCTCCCACTTCTCCTTAGTCACATGAAATTCATCCCAAAAGCAATCAAAACCTTCCGAGGGTCCGAATCTAGCGAACAAAAAATCTAAGGAAACCCACGAATCACTTAAACAACCCAAAATGATACCCTTACTTTTTAAACCACAAGACTGCAAAAATCTCACGCCAGTATGATTTCGTGCTCGGATCATATCCTTCTCGATATAGGGCAAATGCAACAAACTGGATATTTCCACCAAAGTAGGAGTCATTTCACATTCTCCAAACCTGAACACCAAACTACTTGGATCCCAAAGGGTCAACAAGGCCTCTATTAAATCTGGACGAGGGGTAACATGCAGAAGTTCCGTAAGATCACCTTATTTTAACTAGTTTCTGCTGATCAACATAGTTAAACATTTTCCACCATTTGATTAACTTTTTGGGCACCTTGACAACCATCAGAACTCTAGACTTGGTGGACAAATCCATCCTGTAATAACACATAAGACGTCATCTCAAAAATTCAACAGGAGTAGAAGATTCTCGACCCTTGGGATTTTTGACGCAAACATATGTCGATGGGACAGACCA
>NW_025840726.1:0-1279 GCF_002878395.1 Capsicum annuum | reverse complement strand
TCACAATAACAAACTAAAAGAAGGGGACCCACGGGTACACCTAACAAAAAGACCTATTTTGTCATCATCCTAGGAGAATGAGGATAAAAAATTGAATAGAGTGGGGCCCACGGGAAAAGGTCCAAAAAAGAACCTCACTTTTCTTTTTTGGGTTTGGATACATCCATAGACATAGAGGACAAAGGGCAGGGGACTCCATTTTTTTTGGGATTTTCTTTGGCTTCATTCACACAACAAAGACAACAACCATTCTTCTACTCCAATTTCCATCAACACAAGGAAAAACACCACTCTCTCTGAGTCACGCTCATCATCACCAACATACACACACTGATACACCAATATTCACACACACACAGGACACTCAGGAGTGAGAGGGAAATATCGAGAGAGAGAGAGTTGCGAGAAAGGGAAAGGTTGAGACAAGAGAGAGAGAACTGAGTGGAGCCGATCGAAAGAGCGAGAAAGGGGGAATTACATCGAAGTTGAGGTCTTTTCCGGCGAGTTCTCCCCGAAAACGTCACTGTTGTCTGCGTCTCTTTGTTCTTCATCACTGTCGGAGCTCGCCGGAGTTCCGTCGCGATAGGAACCGAGACCCCAGCTCTAACCCGACCGGACTGGACCAATTTCAGTCCAATTCTGGTGGTCTGTCGGTGAACGGTCAAAACAGAAATGAGCATATATTGAGTTCGCGATTGAGGTTCTATTTGAGGCTTTCGGACCCGGTTCTATTTTTTAATTGCATTTTTTGGCACAATAAAAGCTTCGATTGAGGTCTATTTCTCATCCCTTTTCTCGAATAATTTTAAAAATCATATTTTTGATTTTGTGATATTTGAATCATGAATGTTGGTTGGCGCTGAATTCGGATTATGAAGATTAAATTGATAGTCTAAAGATTAGTTAATCGTTGATTGAGAATTAAAGTTGTTGTTTGGGGTCGGGATCGAAAAATCGATAAAAATGAATAAGATTAGTCTTGATTTATTGTTGTCGGTTTATTTTGAATTAAATATTGATGTTAAGTGTAATTGTATCATGTCTTAGGTCGGGCACTGATAGGCAAGTTCTAGGTCTTGGAGGGTAGGCAACTCGTAGGATTTTAATCATCGAATGTGTAAATATTTGTGTTGAGTGCTTTTCTTCATTTTCATCACATTTCATTAAATGTATTCATTTGGTCGGGGAATGCCCCGGATATTGATGTATTTATTCACCGGGGAATGCCCCGACGTATTATATTGGCGAAGGCGGATCGTGATCAAGGCCCGAGGCATCG
>NW_025840725.1:0-2310 GCF_002878395.1 Capsicum annuum | reverse complement strand
ATATCAATTCTCATAATGTAAATATGAGAATTGATATTCTTGATGAACTAAAAGTGATTGACAAATTATATGATGACTCACATGTGTTATTGTACTTATATCATTCTCTCATGATTATGATGATTTTCATTGGGCTATCTGAGTCTTTCATACATCCTTCATATTTCTTTTATATATTTATGATGATGATGTTTATACAACTGCATACACCCCCATATACTCGGTTCCTTTCTATGGTACTAACCTACATCTTTGGATGTGGGCTATATTTTCTCGAAATGTAGGTTCAGGTGCTCAGTTCTAGGTTTGACAGTGATTCTTCGGGTACGGTATTCTACATCCTTCGTTGTGGTGAGTCCTCATGTTTCGAGGATGTGATGTCTGGTGTTGGTTTCACAGAATCATTTACATTTGATAATTGAGTATGAGTCAGTTGGCTTGCTGGTTTTATTGATTTTCTTAGAGGCTTCTCAGGCTAGTATAGATATTAGGAGTTGACTAATCAGTCATATTTTGTTATCTTTTTGAAATTCTTCTATTCTTAGATGATGATTACTCTGTTGATATTTAGGGGTTATTTATGAAAACCCCATTGATTTGTGTTGAACTGAACAAAAATGGCTCAAAGGGTTAGCTTGGGGCTACTCGTAGCCTCAAGCACCGTGTCACACTCCAAGACCTATTTTTTTGGGTGTTACAAACTTGGTATCAGAGCCTAAGGTTTTAAGGTTTCATAGGGAGTCTGACAAGCCACGTTAAGTAGAGTCTTGATCATTAGTGTATAGCGCACGATACCTATTAGCAAGAAGCTACAAGATGTTTTAGGATAAAGTGTGATTCTTTCTTTCAAAAGTCTATCATGCTTAAAGTCTCTCTCTCTACTATTGATTCATTCTTTTCTCTTTTGGAAATATGCCTCCATATCGAGCAAGAAAAAATAATGATGGTCAGTAACCTCAACTCGCTGACCCATTGAATGAATACGTGTCTCATGCTAAACTTCGAGCAGCCTTTTAGGCGCTGGCCTAAGCTGTTACTGCAAATATTCAGGCCAAATCGGCCCTGGTTCCACATCATCAAGGAGGTGATATAGTTGCTACCAAGATTCGTGACTTTATACAGATGAATTTGCTAGAATTCTATGGGTCCAAGTCTGATGAGGATCCACGGTTGTTTTTAGAGAAGGTGAGGAAGATTATTCAGGTGATGCATTTATCTAAGGAACATAGTGTGGAGTTGGATGCGTATAGGTTGAAAGACCTTGCTTATTATTAGGTTGTTGCTTAGAGAAAAGGTAGAGGCGAGAGAGTTATCCCTATAACTTGGCAAGAGTTCTAGGATGCATTCCTAGATAAGTTTTTCCCTTTGGAGATGAGGGAGGTGAAGGTGGATAAGTTTATGAACCTACGATAGGGCTCTATGACTGTTAGGGAGTACTGTCTAAATTTCAATTAGTTGGCCAAGTATGCTCCTGACTTAGTGGCTGATAATTGGGCTAGTATGAGTAAGTTTCTACCGGAGTATCTAATTATGTGGTTAAGGAGTGTAGGTCTACTTTGATGAATAGTGAGATGAATCTTTCTAGGTTAGTGACTCATGCCCAACAGATTGAGGCAGATAAGATTAAGGAGAGAGATAGAATGAGAGGGAATATGAGAGCTTAGTCTGAGCAGCACAGACAGGGTCAGACTAGATCGTAGGGAGGGAGTCACCCTCAGTATTAGGATCATTCATCTATGCCAGCACCGTCATCTATTGGTGCTCCTATTCCTAGAGGTAGGGAGGAGCAAGGTAGCAGGTCATATACATCCAGGTCTCAATACAGTTCTAGCAGTAAGCCAAATTATCCTTTATGTCCTAAGTGTGGTAGGGCTTATTCGGGTGAGTGTTGGGGTGAGAAAAGAGGTTGTTTCTGGTGTGGTGACATGGGTCATAGAGTTAGAGATTATCCATAGGATGGACAAGGGCATCGTGACTATCGCCCTCAAACCCAGACTCAGACTGTTAGTGCTCCAGTTCTAGTGGCTCGCCCAGCCCTAGCTCAGGGCGTCTTTTCTGGCAATGCTGGCGGGTAGCACCAGAATAGATTTTATGTTTTACCATCCCGCCAGGAATAGAAAGACTCTCCTGAGGTTGTTACTGGTATGCTTCGTATATTTCAATTTGATGTGTATGCTTTGTTGGATCCTGGATCCAGTTTCTTATATGTTACACCTTTGATTGCTGTGAATTTTGAAATGAGTCTTGAGATTATTCCTGAGCCTATCCTAGTTTCTACCCCAGTGGGTTATTCGATTGTTGCCCAGAAAG
>NW_025840724.1:0-1286 GCF_002878395.1 Capsicum annuum | reverse complement strand
GGTGAATGGTGAAGTGATTTGAAAGTGGAATTGTGAAAGTTATTCTTTCAAAAGATTTAAATGATATTTGCATTATGAGAATTGATATACTTGATGAACTGAAAGTGATTGACAAATTATACGATGATTCATATGTGTTATTGTACTTATTTCATCCTCTCATGATTATGATGATTTTCTTCGAGCTATGTAAGTCTTTCGTACATCCTGCATATTTCTTATAAATATTTATAATGATGATGATATTTATACAACTGCATACACCCCCATATACTCGGTTCCTTTCCATGGTACTGACCCACATATTCAGATGTGGGTTGTATTTTCTCAAAATATAGGTTTAGGTGCTCAGTTCCAGGTTTGATAGTGATTCTTTAGGCGCGCTATTCTACATCCTCTGTTGTGGTGAGTCCTCATATTCTGAGGACGTGATGTATGATATTGGTTTCACGGAATTGTTTACATTTAATAACTGAGTATGAGTTAGGTTGGGCATGTCTCGATGGCTCACTAGTTTTATTGATTTTCTTAGAGACTTGTCAGACTAGTATAGATGTTGGGAGTTGACTAATAAGTCCTATTTTGTTATCTTTCTAAAATTCTTTTATTCTTGGATGATGATTACTTTGTTGATATTTGAGGGTTATTTATGGAAACCCTACTGATTTGTGTTGAACTGAATAAAAATGGCTCAAAGGGTTAACTTGGGGCTACTCATAGCCGCAAGCACCGTGTGACGCTCTAGGACCAATTTTTTGGGGTGTTACAAACTTGGTATCAGAGCCTAAGGTTTTAAGGTGTCCTAGAGAGTCTAACAAGCCATGTTAAGTAGAGTCTTGATCATCAGTGTGTAGCGTGCCACATCTATGAGCAAAAGGCTACAAGATGTTTTAGGAAAAAGTGTGATTATTTCTTTCAGAAATCTATCATACTTAAAGTATCTCTCTCTGCTATTGATTCATGCTCTCCTCTTTCAGAAATATGCCTCCACGTCGAGCGAGAAGAAATAATAATGGTCAGCAATCTCAACCCGCTGACCCATTGAATGAAAATATGTCTCATGCAGAATTTTGGGCAGCCTTTTAGGCGCTGGCCTAAGCTGTTACTACAAATGGTCAGGCCAACCCGGCCCCAGCTCCAAAGCAGTAGGGAGGTGATTTAGCTACTGCCAGGATCTGTGACTTCATGTGGATGAATCCGCCGAAATTCTATGGGTCCAAGTCTGATGAGGATCCACAGTTGTTTTTAGAGGGTGTGGAAGATTACTCAGGTGATGCATGTATCTG
>NW_025840723.1:0-2008 GCF_002878395.1 Capsicum annuum | reverse complement strand
GTGCGGATTTGGTAAGCCTATCAACAATCACCCATATAGAATCAAACGTTTGGGATGTACGAGGAAAACCAATAATGAAATCCATGTTGATGATGTCCCACTTCAATCTTGGAAGGTTAATTCATTGCATATAATTTCTGGGTTTTTGGTGCTCAACTTTAACTCTTTGACTTTTTGGACATTCAGCTACAAATTCTGCAATGCTCTGCTTCATGTCATTCCACTAATACATATATTTCAAATCTTGATAAATTTTGGTTGATCTTGGATGAATGGAATACCTTAAACAATGTGCCTCTGTCATAATCTTCTTTCTCAGCCCGTCTACATCCGGCACACACAATCGGTTTTGGCACTGAAGTACTCCTTCTCATGTAAGCTCAAATTCCTTGGTCGGACAACTCTAAACGTTCTTCTTAAGCTGTAATAAAATAGGATCTGCATATTACTTCTCTTTCACTTCAGCTACTAATGAAGATTCCGCAGTATTATGTACTATAAGCTTTTTATCCAGAGTTTCAAGAAGGCAAACTCCCAAACTAGCTAACTAGTGAAGATCTTTAATCATCCCTTGGATTTCTATAGGCATCATCATAGCCTTACGACTTAACGCATCAGCTACCATATTTGCTTTCCTTGGATGGTACAAGATATCAACATCGTAGTCCTTTAATAGTTCAAGCCATCTCCGCTCCCTTAAATTTAGATCTTTCTGATTAAAAATATGTTGCAAGCTCTTATGGTCAGTATATATATCAACATGAACCCCATATAAGTAGTGGCGCCATATCTTTAACGCAAAAATAACTGCTGCCAGCTCAAGATCGTGTGTAGGATAATTTTTCTCTTGTGGCCGCAATTGTCTAGAAGCATATGCTATTACCTTATCCTACTGCATCAATACACATCCTAAACCAATTTTTGAAGCATCACAATACACTGTATACCCTTCGGTGCCTTCTGGAAGTACCAACACGGGTGTAGAAATCAACTTGTTCTTTAAATCTTGAAAACTTTTCTCACAGGCATCATTCCATTAGAATTTGGATGCTTTATGGGTTAGCTTGATTAAGGGTGCTGAAATGGAAGAAAAGCCTTCAACAAACCTTCTATAATAACCGACCAACCCGAGAAAACTACGAATCTCTATAGGCGTTGTGGGCCTTGTCCAGTTCTTCACAGCTTCTATCTTTTGAGCATCAACCTTTATCCCTTCACTAGATATAATATGACCCAAAAATGCCACTGACTTTAACCAAAACTCACATTTATAGAAATTTGCATAAATTTTACAATCAGGAAGAGTCTGCAATGCCTGTCGTAAGTGATTGGTATGGTCCTCTTCTAATCTAGAATAAACTAGAATATCATCTATAAAAACCATCACAAATACATCCAGGAATGGCTTAAAGACCCAATTCATCAAATCCATAAAAGCTGCGGGTGCATTTGTTAGCCCAAATGACATAACTAGAAACTCATAATGACCATACCGTGTTCGGAAAGCTGTCTTGGGCATATCCTTCTCTTTGACCCTCACTTGGTGGTAACCTGACCTCAAATCAATCTTTGAAAGCACTTGGTGCCCTGTAACTTATCAAATAAATCATCAATTCTTGGGAGAGGATATTTATTCTTAATAGTCACCTTATTCAATTGTCGATAATCAATACACATCCTCAATGAGCCATCCTTTTTGCGAACGAATCATACTAGTGCTCCCCAAGGGGACATACTAGGCCTTATGAATCCCTTCTCTAGCAAATCTTTCAATTGCTCTTTTTATTCTAATAATTCTATTGGGGCCATTCTATACGGAGGAATGGAGATTGGTTGGGTACCTGGTATTACATCAATACCAAACTCTACTTCTCGTTCAGGAGGCAAACCTGGAAGATCTTCAGGAAATACATCAAAAAATTCATTTACCACCGGAACAGCGTGAAGAGTTGGTGGCTCCGCTTCTGTATCCCTTACTCTAAATAAATGATATATGTATCCCTTGGAA
>NW_025840722.1:0-9731 GCF_002878395.1 Capsicum annuum | reverse complement strand
ATGTCTAGTCAATTTTTTGTGCAAAACATCAACTAAAGCTAAAGCATTGAAATCAACATGACACAAGAAAGGTAACACAAAATATATCAGAGATAAGCAAGTCCTTCAGCTGAGACGCTAGACTATACTCTACATGGAGCTTCCTTCACTGCTATTAGATGTCCAGAAGAAGCCCCAACGCCAGACCATAACATCAAACTTGAGCACCAAATAGAAGAAAAACCAATGGGAATTTACAAATGTTCTGATGATTCCCAATACGACCGCATTTGTAGCAAAACAATCCTAATTTTTCATACTTGAAAGGAATCCACATCGAGCTAAACCAAAATCCAGTAACCAATGGATTTCTAACATCCAAACTAACCCGAATTCGCAAGAACTTGCCCCAAACACTTTTGTCAACACACAAATACTCCCCTAAATACTAACCAATCTTGAAAGCATTTTCTTCACTGAAAGAGTAACTGTCAAGACTAGTGCCTCAAAATCTGGAGATTAGCTGTACTTGCTGTTGTAATTCAAAATACAGCTTTAAAGTAGGATTTAAATTTAGCTAAATAAGGCTGCAATCTTGCAGAATCGGATTTATCACATTTGCTAATCTTTAGGCCATAATTGTTAGAGATAATGATAGCTTATTTTACTCCTTTTACTGAGCTTTTTCACTTATGATATTATGTATAAATGTGGCAGTGATCTGTGAAAACAAAACTAAGCTTTCTGCTTTTTTTTTTTGTTGAATATATGAAGAGTGGAGTAGAACCAAGAAGAAACAAAATAGACTAGTTCACATTTTTCTGTTATAACGGTTTGTTCAACAGTTAGTTACATGGACTGTTAACGGCTAGTTAGTTAGTTGGTTAGCCCATACACAAGTCTACAAATAGAGAAGTCTGTGTACATTGAAGAACAATGAAAACAAGTCTACTATTCTATCTCTACTAATCATCTTCTTCTGAATTCTTCTTCTTCCTCCTAACTCCTCTGCTTCTTCTTCTTCTCTTCTTGAAAATAGTTTACTGCTTTCCAGTAAAATTACATGGTATCACAGCCGTCTCACTAGAAAATCTAGTGAGCAAATCGATTCTGGAGCACTGGTCTATTAAGTGCAGTTCATTTAAGAATAAGTTGAAGAATTCTTGAATCAAGATTTCAAGCAGGATTTCAAGGGCAACAATGGTGAATGACAATGGTGGTGTTGAAACTTGTGAATCTTCCAAAGTTACTCCCAGTGCATTGGTTTATAATCATCCCCTCTTTCTCAGCCCCTCGGATGTAAGTGAAATTCAAATTATCTCATTCCAGTTATATGGGGTTGAAAATTTCTCAATATGGTTTAGATCCATGCGTATAGCTTTATTAGGGAGAAATAAGTTGGGTATTGTTGATGAACATGCTCTAACGATAAATTCTCTACTGAATTGGGAAATCACTCGGAAAGGGTAAATTCCATTGTATTGTCTTGGATCATGAACTGTGTTTCTAGAGAGTTACTAGGTGGAATAATGTATGCTTCAGTTGCAAGTGTGGTCTGGAATGAGCTGTATGAGAGGTTTAATAAGATTGATGGGGCTAGAACCTTTTATCTACATAAAGAGATAGCTACATTGTCTCAAGGAACTGCTTCTGTTTCAGTGTATTTCTCAAAACTAAAAGATTTGTGGGAAGAATTTGAGGCTCTTGTGCCTGCACCTAGGTGTGAATGTGAAAAATCAAAGGAGCATGTGTTACATTTGTAAAAATTGAAGTTGTTTCAGTTCCTTATGGGTCTGAATGAGTCCTACACACAAGCAAGGAGTCAAATCTTGCTTATGACCACCCTCCCAAGTGTAAACTAGGCTTATGCAATGATAATTAGTGATGAAAGACACAAATCTGTTGCAACTCAGGCAGGGATCCTGGGAATGAATCCTGCAGCTACTGGAAAGGGTCTTGATCTAGCTATGTATGCAAGAAATCGAACAAGTGGGATTCAGACACAGAAGTTGAAGAAAAACTTTACTTCGCAATGTGATTTTTGTAAACTCAAAGGGCATAGTAAGGAGAACCGCTGGAAAGTAATTGGCTATCTTCAGGACTATAAGGATAAGAAGAAGTTCAGGCATGAAGGAACTAACATAGCCTATAATGTGTCTTTGGGTCCTCATGAATATCCAATAGATCAAGGTGGTTGTGATCAATATGCAGAACAATGTTCTCATGCCAAATCTCTACAAAAGTGTTCAGATACTCAGATAACACAATTGAGTCAAATGGGGAATGCATCCTTTACCAAAGAACAATATGAGCAAATTTTGCAAATGATTAACAAAAACACCTCTATCAACTCATCTACTGACTCTGCAAATGTAGCAAGTGCGGGTATATCTGCTTGTTTAGCTTTCTTTGATTCATAAAAATGGATATAGACACTGGTGCTACTAATCATATGGTTGGTAATTCAAAACTATTACTCAACAACACTGTTATAGAGCTACAGAAACCAAAGAGAGTATATCTAGCAAATGGTTACACTACAATGGTAACTCATGTGGAAACTGGTTGCATATCAGAAGGAAACAACATCACAAATGTCTATCATATTTCACAGTTTACATGTAGTCTTCTGTCAGTGTCTCAAGTGACTAAGGAATAGTACTGTTCAATAAATTTCTTTCCTAATTTCTGTGTTCTCTAGGACCTTTGTACTGAAAAGGAAAGGTGAGGGGGATTGGTAAGCTTGCTGGAGTTCTATATCTGATGGTAGATCAATCAAAAAAAGAGGTTAAAGTAGCAACAAAAACAACTACAGAAGGGACTATGAAAAGAACTCAAGCTGGAGTGGATTTGTGGCATCAAAGTTGTAGGACATGCTTCAACTGGAGTTCTGAAAAGAGTTGTTTCTCAATGGACTCAAGTAATAGAATATAGAATAAAATAATGTAGTATCTGTCCTAGTACCAGACAAACTAGATTACCATTTTTGCAAAGTGCCATTCAAAGTAAATGTTGTTTTGATCTTGTGCACATGGATTTGTAGGGACATTACAGAGTACCTACTATGAATAGAAACTGATATTTTCTAACAGTGGTTGATGATTTTTCCATATTTACTTGGATATTTCTGTTAAAGCTTAAGTCAGATGCTTTTATTCAAATACAACAGTTTCTTATGTATGTCAAAACTCAGTTTGAGAAGAATGTCAAAGTGGTCAGGACTGATAATGGTATTGAGTTTGTTAATTCATTATGTTAAAGATTGTTACGAGATAATGGTATAGTTCATCAAACTACATGTGCATATTCTCCTTAGAAAAATGGTGTTGCTAAGAGAAAACATACACATTCTAGAGGTGACAAGAGCTATCAGGTTTTCGGCTGAAATTTCAATAAGATTTTGGGGTCATTGTGTTCTAACTGCAGTATATTTCATCAACAAATTTCGTAGTTCAATCATTTAATTTTAAACTCCTTATGAGAAGCTATATGGAAAAAGGCCAAATTGTGATCATCTAAGAGTAATGGGGTGTTTGTGCTATGTCAAAGTGGTGAATGAACATGATAAGCTCATGACTAGAGCAAGGGAAAGTGTCTTTATGGGGTACTCTAGCACTCAAAAGAGATATGTGGTATATGATATATCTACTAACATATTCTCTGTGTAGAGATGTATTATTTAGGGAAGATATATTCTAATTTAAAGTGATCAAGAATCAAAATTAGTCACCTCATAATATATTTCCATTGGAGGATCAATGTCCAGTAGTAGGTGATGTTGCAACAACTCTGCAGATTCTAGTAAATATGCCATCTCAAGGTGTTCTTGACTCAGCCAATAGCAAGAGCAACAATTGCAGGTTGTTTCTACTCATGCACAAACTATAACTCAGGTGTATCAAAGAAGATCGAGTAGATGTCAAGGGGTTCCTGCTTTAACCAACCAGTAAGAGCAGGAACAGTAGGTTTTTCCTACCCATGCACAACCTTTGGATCAAATGTATCAAAGAAAATCAACCAGAGATAGAAAGCCACCAGCATGGATGGATGACTTTAGTCATTGTCTAAAAATACAAACAAGGTACCTTATGCTCTTGATAATCATGTGACATATGATAAACTCTCCTTATCCTACAAGAAGAATATGATGAAAACTTCATGTGTTACTGAACCTACAAGCTACTCTGAGGCCTATAAAGACCCTAGATGGGTGGAAGCAATGAAAAATGAGAATGAAGCCCTGAATTCCAACCATACTTGGTGTATAACCCATACTTTTCTTAGCTCAGTTCAGCTCCTATTTGCATGCATAAGAGGCTTAAATCCTGAAAATTTAACCAAGTGTTGGGGATTTAGTCATTTTTTCGGCCTCTTAACTTTAAGGATTTTAAAATTAGTCTTCCAGACTCCGAGATATTGGTTTTTGAGTTAATTCATGTTCAGAAATGTCAGGAGCATGTCTCGAGAAAGTTTTGGATTTTTCAGACGAGGATTGGGTCATGTTTGGATTTTGACTTCAGAACCTCACCGCGATAGCATTACATCGCGTTGGTTACAGCTATGAGACACTCACCGTGTGGTAGTGCCTTTTTAATCTGCATTTCAGTTATGAATTTAATCTCCTGAGGGGCAGTTATGCATTTTTTCCATCGATCTAATTCATAAAAACTCGAATTAAAGCTTCAGTTAGGATATTATTTGACCATATTCTCCAATTTCCTCTAAAAAAAATAAACCCTAATCATTGCCCCAAGTTCATCAATTTCATTCCTTTTTCTCTAAGGAAACCAAGAATTCAAGTTCCCTGATACGAGTACGATCATGTAGATGGATATATGAGGACGTATGTTAGACCCGAGGCTTGGTGTGTGCAATGAAGTGCAAAGGAGCACCTAAATGGACAACAAAATAGTCCATTACATACACTAAAAGGGCCAAATCAGTCCACTACATACACTAGAGGGGTGCCCCTTCACTAAGGGGCCTTTTGGTCATTTTACCTATTATTTGTAATACACTATAAATAGAATAATATAGGGTTTCATTAGGAGATTTTGATGATAATGAATGTTGTATAACATTGAAAGACAAGTCCTATCTCCTTGAGGCACAAATCTGAAATTGTAACTAGGGAAATCAACTTAAGTGTGGAATCACTCGTGCTGGATTCAAGCTTGGAAACGTTGGTCCTTGGGAGATCGAGATCCCTCTTGTGCCTACGTAGGAGATAGGTTGGTTTTGTGTGTAGTATTAAAGGTCCAAGGGTGTAACAATTCTTGGGTTGTTAATATTATTCCCTCATTTGGTCTATCTATCTATCTTTATCTTATTGCACTTTGTAGATTCATAGTGGACTGTTTTGTGTCCTTCTTGAATCCGAAATTTGTTCTCATTGTGTTCATCTTGTTATCATTATGTTGCTGCTGTTTTTGGTGTCATATGCGCCGTTGTTATCTCATATTGTTGTTTTTGTAGTGAATCGGAGAGTGGTCTCCATCTTAGTCCTCAAATTCTTAAGATTAGTGGACTGTTTTGGAGTTATTTCGTGTTTTTATTATTTTTCCCGTATCATTTGGTATCATATCATGGCTAGATCTTATTCCTACAAGATCAATCTTGGGCTTTCTTGTTAGAAAATTCAAAAAAAAAATTGAAATCTAAAAATTCCAAAAATAAACAAATCTTTTCAATTTGGTGTCTTGGCCGAAATTGTGTTCTTATTGTGTCTTGGCTGAGATTTTTCTTGTTTTGAGTCTAGATCTAGGAGTCATTTTATTTATTTTGTTGTTTCTAGTGTTAGATTATTCACCTCTAACACTAAACAAGTCTAGATCTAGATTTGAGCTTTAATTGTTGATATTGTTGTTGTGAATCTAAACTTTGGCCGTGTGATTATTGTTGGTATTGTTGGTGCGGATTCAAAGATTGGACGTGTGGTGTGTTGTTGGTTCAAGGTTTGAATGTGTATGGTGGTTATTGTGTTGTATTTTCAAGCTTAGAAAGGTATTGTTGATGTTTGGGGTCCAACTTGAACCTTAGAACTTCAAGATTCAAAAAAAATGTGTTCTTGGTGTTCTTCACATCTTCATCTATTGTTGAAGAAAAAGTGGATGTTTGATCTTGGAAGTTGAAGAAAGAGAGTGTGTATTTTGTTAGTCTTGAAAGACATATTTCCAAAATTTAAAACCTCTCAAGACTTTTACAACCAATTCCAACCACTCAAGGGCTTTAACAATCACTTTTCCATCAACCTTCCATGATTTAAGGATCATGTCTTAAGGAGAAAAGTCAAGTCTTGCTTTTTGAATTTGAAAGAGGATTTCAAGACTTGTTTTCTCTCCTTAACCAATTCCCACCAATTCCAAATTACAATTAGACCAAGACTTGAAATAGAAAATAAAATTTGATAACAACCGCAACCAATATGTGGCTGCCACATCACGTTTTTACTGTTCACCAATAATTTTTAAGCTCAAATTTCAGATTTCTTAGTTTCATTTTATTGTTTCCCAGTTCCGTTTGTTGGTTCGAACACTAATTAACAAACTAGTAATCTCCTACGAGATTGTAAGTTAGTTATAGAGTCCGTTTGTTCGTGTCTACGTTTGTTGTGTGCTTTTATCTTTTGTGAATTCATTGTATCTTGTTGGTTCAAGTCCGTAAACAAATTTTCTTTGACTCAACTCAAATGAAAATTTATTCCGGGAAAGAGTAGACTCAACCCTTAATCACTCGCGAAGTACAAGCCGACATTCAACACTTGTAAAACCAAGTGTGAGATAAAAATTGTGAGTGAGAGTGTGGTGAGGCATTTTTGAGCTAACAAGTTTGTTGTTTTGTTGTTAGTCGTTGTCGTTTCTTTTAGGTACCATGGCTGCCACCAATCTCGATGCTATGTTTGACCGCATCACTGACAATATTGAAGACATGAAAGGGCACGTTGAAAGGCTACGCCAATTGGTATCCACACTTATCCCAACAAATCCAAAACCTAAGGTCCAAACACCTTGCGGTGAGAGCTTCCCGAAGGAAGTTACTGCCCAAACTTGTGAAGGACTTTCACACCGAGGTAAATATGAACATACTCATGAACGTCAAGGAAAAATAGCTAACTCTTATACTTTGGTACATGTGAATGATGAACATGTGACTAATAAGCCATTGAGTGTGAGTAGTAGCTTACCTACATATGAGTATATTGATTCTTTACCACTTGTGGATGATGTATATGTTGTGCGAGTGGATACACTAGTTGATCCTATAGATGACCGAATCGACTCTTCTAGTAAGATTGATTTGTGTCCACCTAGTGTTGAAGCTATTATGTTGAATGAAAGTACATCGTTATGTGAAAATTGTGTTGATCAACTTGTGTGTAAAACTTGTCCACCACTTAAGAATATGTGTGATGTGATTAATGAATCTCAAGTGAGTGAAGAATTTAAAGATGGTGGTCAAGGACAAAGGAGTGAACCCGTGAGCCTATGTTGTTGTAAAAATTCTAATGTTTGCTTGGCTAATAGGGTTAATCATGTGCTTGATATATCTTTGAAAAATGATTTTGCTTGACACCCCACCCGTGCTTGACAAATATGGTGACTTGAATTGTGATCCCTTTAATGTTAATGGTGGTTTGTGTCTACTCGAGGACCGTAGGGCAAATGTGTCATTGTCTCTTTAGAGTGTTACTCATATCCGTGCATCCATGTTTGACACACTTGTATTTAAGTTATGTAAACCACAACTTGAGGATGTCAAGTTGTATTCTTATTTATGGAAGGGTCCAAGGATGTTAAAGACTTCTTGTCACCTTCATGGGGTTGGACAAGTTGAAGTATCTTGTGGGACTCTTGGGAGCGTGCTTTACATCATTTGTAAAAGGAAGCCGAGTTCTAAGGCAAAATACTTGCCTTGGATTGGATTGTTGCATGGTAGTTTCCCTATTATCCCTATTGGTATGACTCCCTTGATGGAATGCCTTCCCTCGGTAAGTGGTTGGAAGGAGAGAGGTCCTACGTGCTTGCAATGTCCCTTTCTCTCGTTGTGTGTTCCTACTTGTGATTACATCTTATATGAGAATTGTGTCTTTGGTGCCTTTCTTCACTACCTATATGCATATGATGATATTCATGATGTTGTTGGATATACATCGTATGAGAGATGTAGTCTTAATTTTTGTCCCTTAATTCTTGATGTTCATCCGAGCCCTTTCGTTTGTGATGTTGTACAAAAGCTTTTCATAATTAACACAAAGGATCCTTGGTTGTACTTCAAGTGTGTACCACCGTGGCATGATAGTGATAATTGTTTATTTTGCTAATCCTAACCCTTATGCCATGAGGATGTGTACTTGTTTGTTTCCTCTTAAATTTTGCAAGGTACGGATTCGAGGTCGAATCCTTTTCAAGAAGGGAAGGATGATACGAGTACGATCACTTAGATGAACTTATGAGGGCGTACGTTAGACCCGAGGCTTGGTGTGTGCAATGAAGTGCAAAGGAGCACCTAAATGGACAACAAAACAGTCCATACATACACTAAAAGGGCCAAATCAGTCCACTACATACACTAGAGGGGTGCCCCTTCACTAAGGGGCCTTTTGGTCATTTTACCTATTATTTGTAATACACTATAAATAGAATAATGTAGGGTTTCATTAGGAGATTTTGATGATGATGAATGTTGTATAGCATTGAAAGACAAGTCCTCTCTCCTTGAGGCACAAATCTGAAATTATAACTAGGGAAATCAACTTGAGTGTGGAATCACTCGTGTTGGATTCAAGCTTGGAAACGTTGGTCCTTGGGAGATCGAGATCCCTCTTGTGCCTACATAGGAGATAGGTTAGTGTTGTGTGTAGTATTAAAGGTCCAAGGATGTAACAATTCTTGGGTTGTTAAGGAGAAGTTAGTTCAACCTTTTGCTACAACGATCCTATCAGATAAATTAGATTCCTAAATTGCTTTCTCCTTGAAATCCCGTCTTTCTTATGTTAATGTTAGGGGAAGATTGCTAGTTAAGTTTCTCGGACTCTCCTAAAATGTGGCTGCCCCCGTATCAGATCCTTCAAAAATGCACTATTTGAAGGATCCGACACACACCCAATGACATCTTTGAAGAGTTCGAGCAACATAGATTGCCAGGTTTCTGGTTTTCATTATGTTTTACACAGTCTGGAGACATAACACTCTCAAAACACTGATCAAGAAGTGCAATTTCCATTGCTATTTAGTCTGAAGTTGAAGACAAAAATATTGTTACTTGAAAATATAAAAAAAAGGAAATAACTAACAAGATCCCCTCGCAATACAATGTAGTATAAAGAATACGTGCTTTACATATGCATTGCTTGTTCTTCTATGATTGAAATAACATTGCTTGTTGTTCTATGATTGAAATAACAAACAGAATTTAACAACAGTCGACAAGAAAGTACTCTTACCATCCTTTCAGGACCTTTTTTGTTGCATCCTCAGTCCTTCCCGTAGAAAAAGGCCAAACTAAGCTTTCAACGTATATTTTGGATTGCTAAATCTTTCAGAGTTAATAACTTCTAAATATCTAAGTGAGTCACCCTTCGAATTGCATATCATGAAATTTGATCCAAGGAACGCTACCAAAAATTCACCTTCATTTGCCATGTGTAAGCATATTAGTCCTTGAGTTCCTTTCCCCAGTCGATGCTCCGGATATTTGAGGATAAACATCTTTGTCCAAGATTCTTTAACCCCATACTCCTTCATAACCCAAAA
>NW_025840721.1:0-1994 GCF_002878395.1 Capsicum annuum | reverse complement strand
CCAACCCATTAAATATTGGACGGGTTGGACAGGTTAGCTCAATTTGGGTTCATTTTGACACCTCTGCCCTTGACCATCCCACCTCGTCACACTCAAGACGCCACACCCTAACCCATCCCACTTCTAGAGCTTTTTGCTAAATAATGTGTAAATAATCTTGAAATATTAAGTCCGTGGATAATACTTTACCTTCATACCAAACACACCCTAAAGCAATAATAGTTGACAAGCTCAATACTTGGCTTGAAAAACACAACTTCTATCCTCCTTGATATAGTTTCTCTTAAGAATTAATGGTCAAAAAATCACCTGAACTATTACTTTTTCGCAAGCTGCACATTCCAACTATCAATTATTTCCTTTTTTTTTTTTCACCTGAACCATCATCGTTTATTTTAGGATTCAATTAAATTTGAATTTGCACATTTTAGGGTCACTTTTGTCAAGAATTTGAGCACAACAAGGTCCATTTCTAGGAGACTAGAACAATGCTTTTAAGAAGAATTTTTTTTAGAAACTTGTACTCGAGACCTCTAAATAAGATTTTTCTTTTATTTTTGTTGGCATTTAATTTTTGCCACTCAAAGCAAGTTGCTTTTCCGAGGAGCGTAAGTTTATATTTTCACATAATCAACAAGTTATGTGTTATATATCATTCCCTTCATCTCATATTACTTGACATATTTGTCTTTTGCACAACTCTTAAGAAGAAATTAATAAGGACTGCAGATTGGCTAATATAACCTGTTAAACTCACATTAAATATTGTCATTACTTATTGGAGTTAATTGCTCTTCCATTAAGAGCAAAAATCTCCTGTAAATATTTTCCTAAAATTGTACTAATGCTAAACTTTGGATTTGAAACAAATGGCAATTGTCGTGGTTAACTCCTGCCATTATCTATCTATTTAATCATCGTCATGGTCGACTCCTACTGGTTACCTGCTGACTTTACTCTGGTTAATTTTTCTGTCCATCCAAGATTCAATCCATCCTACATTCAATCCCATCTCTGCGACCCAATAAACCTATCAGTTTTTGGCGAGTAACGTCAGTTTTTGGATAAGCGGATTGTCATTATTTTTCTCACTTCTTGTGTCGACCAATAAACTTTAGCGGCTTCTCGTCAGACTAGCGACCCATCAGTTTTCTACAAGTGACGTCAGTTTCCAGCGAAACTAATCATTGTTTTTCCTCACTTCTCGCGCGACCATAATTTTCTTCTCTTTTCTTTCTATCCCTTTACAGGTACTACAAGTCCAGATCTGACACCTCTTCTCAAATGGTGATGTCAAGATTTCGGCAACCAATTTTCATCGCAAATTATCAAAATTGGATGACTCAACCAAGTAAACTAACCCAACTTCAATCAGGTGCTCTCACTCTATCTCTTTTAGTCGTGTGTATAGCTTTCTTGATTCTAGTGGCTGCTACTGTTTGTCTTGTGTACTATTTGTACTTCAATCCCTTTTATCTTCGCACCTATGCTGACTATCTTATCTGTGGATGACAATTTACTTATTTATTTCTATATTTCATAGTAGTGATTTACTTGTTAATTCTACTTGTGTTTTATTCATTTTTATTATTCTTAGTAGTTCTGTAGTGTGGGCTTGATAGTAACATTTTTGGTTTGCATTATTGTCTAGACTGTGTGCTCTTAGTGCTATTAGTTGGTGCAGTCTCTAGTCTCTGATGGTTTTGGAAAATGGTGTTGACTTAGGGCCATGTCTTTGGGCAGAGCTGGGGTGGGGTCGGGGTAGGGTAGGGTAGGGAGAAGGAAGGGTAAAAGGGCTAAAGGTGGTTGTAAGTTGAGAGTAGGATCGTGGAAAATATGTTCTTCATTAGAGAAATCATTAGTGCTAGTGAAAATTCTTAGAAAAAAAGTGAATTAATATAGCTTATCTCCAAGATACCAAATAGGTAGGTACTAAGGCGAGGGTATTAGATGGTTATAAGTTGTGGTACTCAGGAAGCGTGAGGAACAGGAAT
>NW_025840720.1:0-7934 GCF_002878395.1 Capsicum annuum | reverse complement strand
TAACAGTGTGGTCAAGTTTTAGTTTCCTGATGAACCAATGTTTGAGTAGTCCAGGAGTTTCATATCTCCCAAGAGTCATTTTATCTCCTTTATCAAAGCTAGAAAGCTTATATCCAAGGGTTGTATCTATCACCTAGTTAGAGTCAAAGACATTAAGTCCGAGAATCAAAATATTTAGTCAGTCGATATTGTAAAAAAGTTTCCCGATGTCTTTCCAAAAGATCTCTCAGGGGTACCTCCAGATAGAGAGATAGAGTTTGGAATTAACCTTCTTCCTAACACTCGGCCGACATTTATTCTACCATATCATATGGCACCTGAAGAACTCAAGGAGCTGAAAGAGCAATACAAAGATCTCTTAGACAAAGGTTTCATTAGACCCAGTATTTCTTCTTGGGGCGCACCTATTTTGTTTATGCAGAAGAAAGATGGATATTTGCATATGTGCATTGACTACCGTCAACTCAACAAAGTCACCATAAAAAATAAGTATCCTCTTCTGAGAATTGATGACCTATTTGATTAGTTGCAAGGTGCAAGTTATTTCTCCAAGATGGACATTAGATTCGGCTATCATCAGCTTAAGGTGAGAGAATGTGATATTCCAAAGACAGCCTTCCGAATCCGTTATGGTCGTTTTGAGTTTCTAGTCATGCCATTTGGGATAACCAATGCCCCAGTAGCCTTCATGGACCTCACGAATAGATTGTTCAAGAAATAACTTGATACGTTCATCATTGACATTAGGAGTTTCTTAGGTCTAGCGAGCTATTACCATTGTTTTGTTGAGGGTTTCTCTTCCATTGCATCTCCTATGACCTGGTTGACCAAAAAAAAGGTTAAATTCTAGTGGTTCGATTCCTGTGAGAAGAGTTTTCAGGAGTTGAAGACTCAACTCACTTCAGCCTTTATGTTGACTGTACCGAATGGTACTGATTGTTGTGTGGTATAGTGTGATGCCTCTAGAATTGGTTTGGGTTGTATGTTGATACAAAGGGTTCAGGTTATAGCCTATGCCTCTAGATAGTTGAAGCCATATGAAAATAACTACCCGACCGATGATCTTGAGTTAGCTGCTGTGGGTTTTGCTTTGAAAATTTGGAGACACTATATTTATGGTGTCCATCCTGATGTTTTTACTGATCATAAAATCCTACAGTACATGTTTACCCAAAAGGAGTTGAATCTTAGGTAGAGAAGGTGGTTAGAGTTGTTGAAAGATTATGATATGAGTGTGTTGTATCACCTGGGCAAAGCCAATGTAGTGGTGGATGCCCTTAGCAGATTGTCCATGGGTAGTGTTGCACATATTAAGAAAGGTAAGAGAGAGTTAGCTCATGATGATCATTGTCTGGCTAGGTTGGGCGTTAGATTGCTTAATTCAGCAGAGGGGAGTACATCGGTGCAGAGTAGTACTGAATCTTCTTTAGTTTTTGAAGTGAAGGAGAAGCAGGATAGGTATCCTAGTTCGGTCAAATTGAAGAAGTCAGTAAAGAAACAAAAGGTCGAGGTTTTCTCCCAAGGGAGAGATGGTGTGTTGTGGGTGCATGGTAGGTTGTGTATTGCGTGTGTTGATTTTTGGAGGTGGAGGATTATGGGTGAAGTGTATGGCTCATGTTATTCTATTCATCCCGTTACTACCAAGATGTATTGCGACTTGCGAGAAATCTACTAGTGGAACAGCAAGAAGAAAGACATCGCCGAGTTTGTAGCAAAGTGTGCCACGTGTCAATAGGTTAAGGTAGAGCACCAAAGACCAGGTGGTGTGATGGAAGAGTTTAGTATACCCACATGGAAGTGAGAGATAGTGAATATGGACTTCATGACCGGGTCGCCTCTTTTGCATCGTCATCATGATTCTACTTGGGTTGTTGTGGATAGGCTGACTAAGTCTGCACAGTTCTTTCCCGTGCATACATCTTATACGGCTGAGGATTATGCTAGATTGTATATCCAGGAGTTGGTCAGTCTGTATGGAGTTTCCTTGTCTATCATTTTGGATTAGGGTAATTAATTTTCTTCTTAGTTTTGGAGGGCGTTTCAGTAGGGTCTTGGCACCGAAATTTTTTTGAGTTCAGCTTTCAATCGATAGACAGATGGTCAGGCTGAGAGGACCATTCAGACCCTAGAGGATATATTGAGGGCATGCGTTGTTGATTTCAAAGGAAGTTAGAATGAGCATTTTCAATTGATAGAGTTCGCCTATAATAATAGTTTCCATGCTAGCATTAAGATGGTATCATTTGAGGCTTTCTAAGGTAGGAGGTGTAGATACGAATAGCTTGGTTTGAAGTGGGCGAAGCTGCCGCGTGTGAGCCTGATGTAGTGTTCGAAGCTATGGAGAAAGTTAAGTATATTAAAGAAAGGTTGAAGATCGCTCGGAGTTGTGAAAAGTCTTACACTGATGTGAGGAGGACAGATCTTGAGTTTAAGGTAGGTGATTTGGTTTACTTGAAGATTTCACCTATGAAAGGGGTAAAATGGTTTTGAAGGAAAGGAAAACTTAGTCCCCATTATGTTGGCCCATATCGAGTTTTGAGCTATGTTGGTAGAGTGGCCTATGAGGTTGAGTTGCTCCCAGAGTTGTCCACCATTCATCCTATCTTTCATATCTCCATGCTTAAAAAGCATATCGGTGATTCAGTTGTGGTTGATCCTTCAGAGAGTGTTGATATTCAAGATAGCCTTTCCTTTGATGAGATTCTCGTGGAGATCCTAGATTTTCAAATCCGTAGACTAAGGAACAAAGAAGTTCCCTTGGTCAAAGTTTTGTGGCGGAATCAATCTGTTGAAGGTGCTACTTGGAAGGCCAAAGCTGACATTCATCCAAGTTCCGAAGGTACTATTCTTCCTTGATAAATATTTTCTAATCTAAAGTTCAGCTATGCATCTATTCTTGTAAGAGTTAGTGTATTTTCCGGAGTATTCATGAATTTAGAGAAACCTTGAACCATTTAGTCTTTGTTTCGGATGTGTGTACTTAGTTTTTCCTGTATTCCAAGCCTAACTACTAACATTCGAGGATGAATGTTCCCAAGTGGGAGATATTGTAAGTCCCCGCAAAACTCTCGCATAGTTTGAGTCGTAGGGCATGTCTAGTGAGGCGTGATTCCTGCCCTAAAAGATTGAAAAGTTGCTTCCTAAGTGAGTAACGTATTAACTATGTAGAATTTCCCTAATTTCTTATCACTTGGTAAATCTTATAAGCTTTCCATCTATATAAGACTTGCCCAAATCAGACACTCGGGTAAGAAGTTATTGCAAATTTAAGCCTTTATCGTAAAAACTGTGTCATTTGAAAGCTTAGCGCATCGTGGAGAGGGTGTATTTAGCAATTGTCAATTTCCAATGCGATTCGACGATACTGGCGCATCGCGAAGGAGTCCCAAGTCCCAACGAGAGGGAAAATGCATGGCTCCGCATCACAGAGGCTGCCAATTTCCCAATTGTCATTTTCTAGAGAGCCAAAGCGATTAGTGGTGCGTCGCGGAGGCCTTCAAAATTAAGTTCCAGTTCAATTTTTTTAGTTTTTCACAGACGTTTAAAAGAGAATTTTGGACCTTTTTCCAAGCCTATAAAATCGTGGAAAAACTAGATTAAACCCATTTACAAGCATTCTATGAGGGTTTTATCAAGTATCCTCTCAACAAGAACCCTAAATACTGAAAACATCTTCTATAAACCTCAAGAATCCACCATGGATTTTCTAAATTGAGTTTAGATTCTAGGTTACCAAGTGAAGGGTCTCAAGAACCCGCATTCTAGAGCAAGAGTAGAGTTCCAAAAGTGAGAGTTCTTCTACAACTTCAAATTCAAGGTATGTGGGGTTTTGAACTTTGGTAACCTTTTCACCCTTGTGCCCAAAATGTTTATTTACATCATGATTTTGCTGAAATTATGGTGTTTTTACATGAGTTTGAATTGGGGTTTTCACCCATTTTTATTGAATGCATTATGTTGATATTTCTCATGAAGTGAGAGTTAAATGGAATGATTCTACATGTTTTCTTGAGTTTTTATGGCTGGATAAACCCCATGACTTTACTCCTTGAGAAGCTTATATTTGAAATGTTGAGATATTGAAGCATATGACTAAATTGAGATTTTGAGATGAAATGGCTGAATTCTCAAATTTTCATATGATTTATGACTCTATATGCTATATATATTGCCTTTGATAAGCATTAACTTGAGATTGAACTATGGGTTAGTAAGCCAAATTTCAGACTTGTGAAATTATGAACTCTTGTGCTATAATCACCCATGATTTGCGTATTTTGAGATGATTGAGAAATTAATTAACCTAATGGTCCTTTAGCTTTGAAATCCACTTCACTATATGAGATTATCAATTGGATTATTGGGTTCGTGGTGAACCATGTGATTGTTCTACAGGTGGATTTTTGTGAGATGAGTGCAGATAATCTGAAGGGAGTAGTATTTAGCACCGAGCGGGTAACTTACTAGGGCTTCTTGCCCCAAAACTATGTGGCATCGTAGGATGTGAGCCTGAGGCTGATTAGATTATGATTATGATTTGTCCCGAGTCTGAGTATTGTTTAGTGATCACTAGACCTAGGCTATACTCCTTGGAAAGAGTATGACACTCCTCCCCAACTTAGGGTCTCTTCCTTAGGAGGATAAAATGTTGGACTCCATGTAACTTGCATGGTTTATGTCGGTTACGAGAAACTCCCTTTCCTATCTAACTACGAAATCAAATTCTTATTTACCTTTCCTATATGCTATTTTCCTGTAATACCTCAGAAAATTTTGTGCGTAAATGTATCGGGATTCTATCTTCGAGAATAATTTATAATTTTCTGTGTGTAATTTCTTGGATTTTGACCCACCATTTTATAGATCATCAAATAAGCTTTCCAATAATATGTGGATCACCCAAAACGGACACTCGAGCGATGAGTTACGACCATTCCGATCAAAGTACGACCATTCCGATCGAACTATGAACAGTAAAATGTGCAGGACAAAAAAAATACTGCAACCAGGCGATTTTTTTTGGTCAACTTCAAATGATCATAACTCCTAGTACATAATGAACTGTGTGAGCTGCTATATATCAACGGAAATCTTTGAGATTCTTCTTTCCAATAAAATTGGTTTCATCTAATATGGTCATCGGAGTAAAAAGTTATGGCCAATTTACTTCAGCCTATTGGATAGATCACTGAAGGGCAGATTTGACATTAATTGATTTTTAAAGGTATTTTAGTCATTTTCCATTATGGTAACCCTCTATATATACCCCCTTTGAGCTGAGAATTTTCATTCATTTTTCTATCATTTCTCTTATATATCTCTCTCAAAATATATGCATATATATATATATAGAAGAAGAGGAGTTAGGGTTAGGGTCCCAATTGGGGGAAAATCGATTCAAGGTTTCGCTTCGTGAATTGCTTCCATCAATCTCTTTGGATATGAAATCTAAGTTATGAAAGTGTTTATCTATGGGCTCCTTTCGTCCATAGAGCCCACAAATCCTTTTTCAAAGGCTCAAGATACATGTGTACATATATATTTATGATTATACTTTCTAAATTTTCATTGTGTATGTGTGTAGTATTCAGATGATGGTTAAGATATATGTGTGGGATGATTATGTGTGTTTGTTGAAGTATATGTGTGTAGTATTTATGTGATGGTTGGTGATTATGTTGATGAAGTTGATGATATCCAAGAAGGGATCTTTCATTGTTTGTGGAAACTATGGTGGTGTGTGATGTATAAATATATGAAATGGGTGATTGAATACTTGTAATCTTGATGAATCCACCTATGCCTAAGAAGTGTATGTAAGGTGTTTGTGAAAATACCTAAGAGACTAGATATTTTTTTTATAACATAATAGGTCCGAAATTAATTGATTATGAATATATGATGATTTAAATTGTTAAGCCTTGATTTATACTATTATTCCATTATTTCCTTGTTATGACTTGATAATTTTTATTAGGAATTATATATCCCTACTATTGATTGATATGTCAAATATTCTCTAAATGTGAGTTGGATTGTGAATTGAGAAATGTGGATGTTAAAGTTGAAGGATGATGGTGTTGTGGTGCATGAAATTGAGCATTAAACCTATGCCCTAAATGGTGCATGTAAGATGATTGCTAAAATGCCTATGTGAAGAAGAATTTAAGTATTTGACATGTTTGTTATCCAAATTATGATTTCATGCCATATCCATATGCTTAACTTATGTCTACCATATGTTTGACAAAATATTTAAGAGAATAGGAAACTATGCATTGTGGTTCAGTAGGTCTTTAAAGATAAATTCATGCTTTGTTCCTATGGATAGTTGATTTCCTTGAATTTGTGGTGCGTTGTGGGTGTATGATGGAATGCCATGATGAATTGTTGAGGTAACTATGACATTTGTGCGTAGTATTTGCTGTGCACCCAAAGCATGCTCCCTACGTGTTCGATTGGATGCTTATATGGAGAAATGAGGCCATTTTATTTGCTAAGTATGAAGTCCTCAATTATGTGTTGCGTATGATGGCCTATGGGTATATTGTGTATGAGTTATCTATCTTGTGTTACTTTATGCTATCATGTGCTTGGGGTACGTATGCTCGAAATAGTCTGCAGGTCTAAAGCCGAGTCAATTTCATGGTAATCTCAATCGAGCAATGAACAATGAACTCCCGGTTAGTTTCAAAACTTAGCGAAAACTCAGTAATCTTGGAAATCATTCTTTATTGAATACTCGGGCCATGAAGCTCTGAAATCTTACATATCAGTTTGCTATGTTGCAGACCTTTGTACATTTTGTCAGATAGTAAGCTTATCTTAAAAATAAGTGGCAATTAGAAATACTCCATTAGAGAACGGAATCAAGAAAAATCTGTCATATTGATAAAGTATCATAATGTGAGAAAAGATTCAGTTCAGTTTAGTACAGTTAAGAACCGGTTAAATGTCTTTCAGTTGTGAGTAGGATTCAGCACCAAGCAAGCTAAGGATGGGAACATTCCTGCGAGTAGAGGGTTTGATTCCTGGAAGCAATCCTTATGCTCCAGAACTACATTTCCAGCGTAGGTTGAGACATCTATCCTATCAGTAGAGAGTTAGATGAGGTAATTGTCCTACGAGTAGAGGGTCCCACCATTCTCATTTGAGGTCCTAATAGTAGAGGTTCCTATGTAGTTGTTTTTACTGGTGGCGCGGTAGTGACACCCTTCCAGCTGGGGTACAGGTTGGATCCCACTTGTGGTAACTGCGGCATGTTGGTTAAATGATCACTCCCATAGTTTCAGTTACAGTCTCAAAAAAGAACTCAGTTAGTGCTAAAGTAGAGGCTGTCAGATACAGGCCTCTCAGTGTTGCTATCATTATCATTGAGTAGAGAGACTTCCTGCAGATAAGGGTTGATCTCGAACTTATTTACCCATTATCATTATCGTTGAGTATAGAGACTTCTTGCTAGATGAGGGTTGATCTCAGATTAAGTTGTTCAGTGTTCTAGAGACTTCCTGCTAGATGAGGGTTGATCTCAGATTCAGTTGTTCAGTGTTCTAGAGACTTCCTGCTAGATGAGGGTTGATCTTAGATTTAGTTGTTCAGTGTTCCAGAGTTGGTGAATTTGAATATCAAATATTAGTAATATCAGTTATCCAATTTCTCAGTATGGATAAGTACAGATGTCAGCTCTAGTAGCTTCAAATACTCAGTATCTTATTGTCAGTATTATTATTTTCGGGTGTCTGTGTTCAAAATGTAACATTCAGTGTCATGATGATTTTAGTTGTACTTTATGCATCTATATATGTATTGTTGATAAGACATGTTTCAAAATTGGTAACTGCAGAGTTTCTATATATGTTTATTCCAGTGAATACATATTATTCAGATTGTTATGTTTATGCATAAGCCTTATATTTTACCTTACCCTATCGTTG
>NW_025840719.1:0-1158 GCF_002878395.1 Capsicum annuum | reverse complement strand
CTTGTTCCAAACTTTTTACTTTTCTAGTCATTTCATTTTGTTCTTTTGTCACAATGGGCTTTTCAGCATTAAAAGGAAGTTCAAGCAGTTGAATGTCGCCATAAGGACCAGTAAACTTAGATATGGGCTCAAGAGTATAATACTGATACCAGAAATATTCAATACAGGCTCTTTTGTACAGCTTGGGGTATGATCTTGGGCTTGAGCCTGAGGGTAACGACGATGTGGTTTTCTTGATCATGCCCATTATCCAACTACAATAGCAGATGTATCTTTCCCATTTTTCTTTCCTCCAACACTTTCTGAACCCTTTTGAATTGCTTGAGTAGTTGTTTTCAATGTTACAAAACTCACAATGCGACCAGTCTTAATTCTATCCTCTATCATCTCCCCCATGTTAAGGACCTCAATAAATGGCGTACCTAATGCAGGTAACAAGTACTGATAATATGTTTCATTTTGCGCTTGAATAAATACCTCCAATATCTTGCTTTCTATAATTTGCGATTTCACCCTAGCAGCTTGTTCACGCTATCTAATCACATATTCTCTGAAGTTTTCAGTACTCTTCTTTTTCATATTAGTTAGGAATTTCTCATCAGGAATCAACACCACATTGTATTGAAATTATTGCAAAAAGTTATTAGCTAGGTCATCCCAACTATTCAACTTATCAATGTCTTGGTTAACAAACCATTTCAAAGTTAAGCCTGAAAAACTCTCACCGAAATAAGCCATTAGTAATTCTTCCTTCCCTCTAGCGCCCCTTAGTTGGTTACAATAACGTCTCAAATAGGCCACTGGGTCTCCATGTCCGTCATATTTTTCAAAATTTGGTATTTTGAAACCAAAAGAGAGATTAACACCTGGAAACATACACAGAACTTTATGCGATACACTTTTATAACCCCCAAGCCCCTGCAAGTTTCTTATGGCTTGTTCCAAACTTTTTACTTTTCTAGTCATTTCATTTTGTTCTTCTGTCACAATGGGCTTTTCAGCATTAAAAGGAAGTTCAAGCAGTTGAATGTCGCCATAAGGACTAGTCAACTTAGATGTGGGCTCAAGAGTATAATGCTGATACCAGAAATATTCAATACAGGATCTTTTCTACAGCTTGGGGTATGATCTTGGGTTTGAGCTTGAGGGCAACGACGA
>NW_025840718.1:0-1981 GCF_002878395.1 Capsicum annuum | reverse complement strand
AATAGGCCCCTCAAATTTTGGGGTCTTAGGCGGCCGCCTTTTCTCCTGAAGGGTTGAGTCACCCCTAATCAGCATTAAACATTTATACATAACACTTTATGCATTATCATTTATCATTGCAAAAATCGGAAGGCGACAACATACCGACATATATAGTATACGTAGAGTTGACAAAATGAGAAGCTAACTATTAATAATATAATAATAATATTTGACGTTTATATATCCCTTCAGTTTCAACTGAAAAATGACAAAAGCCTTAGTTAACGTGAATCTTTTAAAAATAAAATAAAAAATAAAGTGATAAAAAGCGTGGAGTGTATACTCTCTCTGTTCCCTTTTAGTTACTCGCCCGTCAATTAAAATAGCTATTTTATTATAATATATTTATTAAATGATGTTTACTATTGTATTTGAAATTAATTTGAAGACAAAAATAATTAATATTAAAGGTAAAATATGAAAACAATCTTAATATGTCAAAAATGACCAAAAAACCAATCGAACGAGATTGTTTTAAGAATATATTCATGAAAAATTAATCAAATTTTAAAAGCATAGATCAAACTAATTTTCAATGGAGCAAAAAGTTGCGTGGATTCTTTTGAATGGATCAA
Organism: Capsicum annuum; assembly: GCF_002878395.1. Taxonomy (NCBI): domain Eukaryota; kingdom Viridiplantae; phylum Streptophyta; class Magnoliopsida; order Solanales; family Solanaceae; genus Capsicum; species Capsicum annuum. The sequence goes on along the minus strand of NW_025840718.1, from coordinate 1,364 downwards.
AAAAAATTATTTTTTTATAAAAAAAAATTTAAAAATAATTTAAAAATGACGTGTCCCTCTAATAAGATGCCACATGACAAGACTATTTTTAAAAACCATCTGTTAAAAAGTAATGGCATGGATGGGCCGATTTTGTTACAGCGATGGCATGAATGAGCCCAACTTTTTACGGATGACATAAATGAGCCATTTCTGATAGTTCAGTGACATATTTGAGTCTTTTCCCAAAATAGTATTGCCATGTGAAATATTTCTTGAAGTCCTCCTTGCTATCATGCTTCTTCATGTTGGTATTTTCCTCTATTATGACTGCGATGTAAGTTTTCTTTCACTAATTAAACAATAAAAACTTTCAGTTATTGATTCAATTTCATGGTGAGGGGAATATGGGTTTTGCTGCTGAACATCAAAATGTTTAAATTATTGCATCAGGAATAATTAAGGTATTTCATTGAAGGAGTTAAATTTTATGGGCTTATCTTTAACTTGTGATTCATCAGACATTGTGTGAGCAACATCATAGAGACAGTTTCCCGCATCTTCTTAAACTATTGTGTGTGACCTGTTTATGCATTGGCTATACACATACATCATTCTTACCTTGACATAAATACTTGTGCACATTATCTGAGCATCTCTATGCCAAGATGATGATGCAAAAAATGGGAGAATATAATGTCTATGTTCTTATAGTTAAGATCGATTTGATAGAACTTTATCCCTTCCGATACACCTAGAAGTTAAATAATATCAATTTCTTAAACTTTGGAATTTTTTCTGTAAGTGTTCCTTGTTGATTCTAAGCTATGTTGAAGTATGTGCGGGTAAGAGAGAGAGTATAATAAATAATGAGAAGAAAAAAAGAAGAGAAGAAAAGAGTGTACATGATGGTCCAAATGATTAATAAACCCTAAAATTTCACCTTTTGGACACAATGTGCAATAAGTAACATCTAAAGAAAAAACACACTGGAAGTAAAAAAGACATCCGGTTGCACTAAAACTTCTACAATGTACAGGATTTAGGATTCATATTGTGCTTTCATAATGTTGGTTTGGTAGTTTTTACTAGCGGTTTGTGTTTTTGGCTTATCATGGACTGATTGGCACAAAATTTTTGCTAGAACAAAGTAATTTCCATTTTCTCATCCATGGGTATCTGATATTTGTATGTTAGAGCTATCCTAGACCTTATTTAGTATGTTTGTTCTTGTAGGGTAAATGAGTCCACAGACTATATGATCTGTCTACTTGCACATTGAGTTGTTAATGGAGTATGGTTTGGTGCTTGGCCAATGACATTTGATTGGGAAAGCCCTGGCAGGTATGCTACCTGATTGCCAAGGATTCAAGGTTCACAATATA
>NW_025840717.1:0-1488 GCF_002878395.1 Capsicum annuum | reverse complement strand
GTGGATTTCTTTCACACTCGAGTTCAAAACAACTCCATTAAGACCAAAGGGTCAAATCATTCAAAATATCTCAAATATTCAACATAAACGTTCTTATAACACACACTTTCTCAAAAAAAAAACACAGTTTCCAATAGGGATTCACGACCCAAATATCAAAATCATGATAAATATCGTTCAAGATTCATGCTTTATATCTCCACACATGTAAATTCATCTTTCAAAATCATAAACATTAAGATTTCATAATGATCATCATAAGATATGGGTTCATGCTTCAAATTTGTAAAAATCAAATAAAAATCATGTCTTTGTAAAGAAAATTACTTTTCGGCACAAGAACGAAAGAGAGTTCTTGTTGAAAAATCCCACATACCTTGAATGATGAACTTTAGATCGATACTCATATTTGAGATGTTAATCATGCTTTTGAATGATGGTTCTTGGAGTTCGTGAACTAGGAACTTGGAATCTTGAATAAATTTGCAGAATTAATGGTGAACTTTGGAGGTTCTTGAAGTTGGATGTAGGAGCTTAGGGTTTTCTTTTTGAGGGAATTTGATGAAATATAACATATAATGCTTCTAATAGCTTTAATATAGAGTTTGGACGGATTTTAGGTGATGGAGAATGACCAAAACGCCCCTAAAAATCAAATAATTCTCGAATCTGTGCTTTGGTGGGTTGTTTTGATAGTCTAAATTAGATCAACCATAACGTTTTACTCCGATATCCAAATTGGATGAAACTAATTTCATTAGAAAGAAGACTCTCATATCTTTCTGTTGATATGTAGTATCTCACCCAGATCATTATGTACGAGGAGTTATGATTGTTTGAAGTTAACCCTAAAATTTTCTTTTGATAGGTTGAAGTAGATCGACCATAACTTTTTGCTCCGATAGACAAATTGGATGAAACCAATTTCACTAGAAACAGGACTCACAGATCTTTTCGTTAATATAGTAGATCACACAGATTATTATGTACAAGGATTTATGATCATTTAAAATTGGAGAAAAAATATGCCAGGGCTTAGTACTTTTTCCTGCACGTTTTACTATTGACAACTGTTCACGGTTTAATCGGAATGTTCATAACTCGTCGCTCGAGTGTTCGTTTTGGATGATCCACATATCATTGGAAATATTATTCAATAATCTACCCAATGGGGGGTCATAATCTAAGACATTTCTCATGAAAAGTTTATAATTCATTCTAGAAGATAGAACCCAACACATTTACGCACAAAATTTCAAAGAAAAATTTTTCGGGGTATTACAAAATATTTTTTGGTGTGGTCAATTCAATGAATTTATCTTATTGTAGGATTTTGACCTACCTTTTTGTTAAATAAGGATGTTTTGGTATTTGAACATTCTCTCGGCTTATTAGTGGAATAAGGTTGGCAGATACTTGTGTCTAGAGTTTTGGTACATGCACAGAATTTATCCCCTGTAGTTCATGACTAGAGGGTGTTATGATACC
>NW_025840716.1:0-1622 GCF_002878395.1 Capsicum annuum | reverse complement strand
ATCCTCCAAGTACATTTTTTTTTCATTTTATTAGTTTACTTTTCTATAATTTGACTTTAAATTAGATTATATTTTGTTTTACACAAATAAGCATTTAACTTTTCTTCTCTCTTATCTCGAAACATGAAAATTGAAACAGATAAATTTTGTTATGCATAACAAAATAAATGAAATATAGATTAGAAGAAGATTTCACAATAATTTAATTTGCTAGAAGAGATTAGAAGTTAAAATTTAAGTCAAATATTTTCACATCTGTCAAAATTTAAATTTATCTCATATATTTGATTTTAATTTTTTTTTTAAATCAAATTCAAAAAAAAAATTATGAACATATCCTTATAACTAAAATGATTTCCATAATGCATGTAAAATTTTTAAATATGAATTTCAAAGGAAAAAGTAAAATCATGAATTTTATTTAAGATTTTTTTTAATATATAATTTATGTACATTATGTTTAATTAAACGCTAATTTAGTAAGTTACATCATTAAATGTACTTTTTTATATTGTAAATAAAATTATGTTTCATATTTTTCAATATTATTCACAATTTAAACATGGTGGATTATTAATAGACTCTTCAACACCCCCCCCCCCCCCCCATTTAAATAGTCTCATATAATTGTAAAAAAAAGTTTTTATATTTCATATCTTTTTAGTTATATTTTTGCAATTTATATTTTTTAGATTGTCAAAAATATATAATTTAAATTTTTATTCTACTGTCCCTCCATCTCTTCCATGCAAAATTTTATCAAATAATAATATGGGCATTATCTTATTTCTTCATTATATTATCAAAAATTGTTTAAATTTCCTCCCCTCCCCCACCCCACCCCCACCCCCAATCCTCCAAGTACATTTTTTTTTCTTCATTTTATTATTTTACTTTTCTATAATTTGGCTTTAAATTAGATTATATTTTGTGTTACACGAATAAGCATTTGAGTTTTCTTCTCTCTTATCTTGAAACATAAAAATTAGAATAGATAAATTTTGTTTTGCATAACAAAATAAATGAAATATAGATTAGAAGAAGATTTCACAATAATTTAATTTGCTAGAAGAGATTATAAGTTAAAATTTAAGTCAAACATTTCACATCTATCAAAATATAAATTTATCTCATATATTTGATTTTAAAATATCTTTTTTTTTTTAAAATCAATTTCCAAAAAAGTTATTAACATATCCTTATAACTAAAATGATTTCCATAATGCATGTAAAATTTTTGAATATGAATTTTAAAGGAAAAAGTAAATCATGAATTTTATTTAAGAATTTTTTTAATATATAATTTATGTTCATTATGTTTAATTAAACGCTAAGTTAGTAAGTTACATCATTAAATGTACTTTTTTATATTATAATTTAACCGTTAATGATCACGACTCACTCGCATATACTGTAAAAAAAAATTATTTTTATTTTAAATATTTTTATTTTTTTATACTACACATAATTAATTAAAATAATAAACAAATATAGGTAGATTTATAAGTAAAATCAAGAAAAGAATAAATCAATTGAAATATCTAAATACCTGCAAATTTTATTTTGTAATCTTTCCAAAAGAGAGTAGATATACAAATGTGATTAACAATGCTCCATAAAGT
>NW_025840715.1:0-1110 GCF_002878395.1 Capsicum annuum | reverse complement strand
TTATATAGAATTAGCATGATAAATAGGTGGATTGTTCCAAAACCATAGTTAGCATCCTAATTATCTACTGACGAAATAGTGACTTAAGATTCAAGCATCGTATACATGCATGCATTCATGCAAAACTTATGTGAAAGTTCTCTTTTTAGGCCATATATCGATAACACAATATGAGAGTAACAAAGAATGAGATTTTGGGAGAGTTTACAAGGAAGAGGGGAAAAGTTTGCTTCCAAAATTTCAGTCTTTGTCCATTGATTCCAAACAACTTCTGTCATATACTTTGGCTAAAAATTTTTATTGCAAAAGAGATTTGACACGACAGTTTTGTTATTTATTCCTTAGACAAGTATATACTATGTTATTGCTTACGTTCTTATAAGTTAGAATCATCAAGATAAATTATTTTACACCTCGATATCATTCCCGTTGGGATTATTATATTGTATAAGTTTCGAAATTATCATGAAGCATGCTTTCTCAAGCTGGGTTTATTTTATTTTGTCATCAATTGATTTACGTGGATGATTGATAAGAGTTTCTTTCACCGTATTTTAATTGATATGCTTAGATGGGGTTTTCATTTGCTGGTTTAACGTAATGAATACTATTATATCTATCTAGTTAGTTGTGAATGCAACTCTTTAACCAAATGTTAGCTTCAATTCCTATTTTATTTTCTCACTTGATCTCTCGGATTAATTGATATGTTTGAAATAAGATTGTTGTCAGTTATAGATTTAGTTCAAAAATCAAAAGGCCCATGTGTTGTTGGTTCAAATATTATTCCTTTTTGTACTAATTTTTTTTTTAGCCTTATCGATTTAATGTGAAGTTATGTGAGATGATTTAAGAATTTACTCCAGATTCACCGTTATCGATAAAAGAAGAGAGAGGGAAAACCTATTTATAAGGGAGTGGTTTCATAAAAGAACGAGTTAGGTTCTTAATCTCAAATAATTTAAGTTTTAACATACAAGAGAAATTAACGATGAAGTTGGAAAGCCCTGCTACCGGCTATTCGTTCTAATAAAATTTATCTTACAATTTGAAACCGATCTAGTTGGGTTGGATAGATTCTAAACATGTCAGGTGCTTATCTAGATTGAA
>NW_025840714.1:0-1510 GCF_002878395.1 Capsicum annuum | reverse complement strand
CATTTAACTTTAAATTCTCTAATTCTCGATCTACGATTATTTCCTTGAATAAAACCAACGGCAAGACGAATTTTTTCAATATAAAGCTCAAAAAACTCAAGACCATCTTTTACAATTTAATTATATATATGACATGCACACTTAATATAAAAAATTTCAGGCAAGGGCGGAGATAGCGTAGATTTTATTTTTGTTATAGCAGTCTTGTTGTTAGAAGCATTATCAAAAGCAATACATAAAATTTTATTTTCGATCCCATAATATCCGGCAATTTTACCAATAGAATCAACAATAAATTGTCCAGTATGTTTACGATCTTCATCATATAAAGAAGCAAGAATACGTTTTTGCATCACGAAATTACTATCCATCCAATGACAAGTAATGATTAAATAATCATTTTTATTTACAGCACGACCAAGATCAGAAGTTAGGGACAATCTACATTGAATATTTTTTAACAATGTTGATAAATAAAAACAATATTGTGAATGGAGTCTAAAAATATCATACTGACAAGTAGTTCTAGGAATACCGTTTGACAAGTAGTTCTAGGAATACCGTTAAACATAGGATTATAAATTGATTGTATATAACGAATAAAGGCATCAGAAGAAGGAAAACTAAAAGCAAACAACCCACAACTACCATTTTAGCTATTTCTTCCCGGTCCCTCAATTTATTATACTTTTTCGCTACGTAATCGGTTGCTGGGTCCATTCTAGTTTGCGTTGACCCACCAACATCCCCACCACCTTGTGCAATATTTAACTCTCTTTTGTGATCTTCAGCTATATGTCTCATTAACGCACCCGTACCCCCTTGCTTGCCTCCACTTCTATGCTTATATATTTGTTGACAAATATTGCATTGCACCTCAATATCTAATATACGTTCAAAAAATTGTCATGCAACACTAGTTCTTTTACGAGGTCTTGGGGCACTGGGAGAACGGGGAGGGAGATTAACCAATTCAGATCTAACGTTAGCATCTCCTACTGCGGGTGTCTCAACAATATTTTCATTATCTTCGTTTAAATTAACCGCATCTACTTCATTTTCTTCTTCTATATGGTAATTTTCCTGAGGTTCTGCATAATCCATATCATGAGCACCTACACCTATTTCTTCCTCAAAAGGTGTACTAAGCGGTACCGAAGGCGAAGGCACACGGGTATATTACTAATTGAACTACCTCTACCGCTAGTAATTCGCTTTTTACTACCACTACCTCTTCCGGGACAAAAAATTTTAACACCTTTAGTAGCGAGGTTTCTTAATTTATCCATAATATAAATTAAATTAAACTAAAAATATTCAAAATACACAAATATAATAAAATTAAATATTAAACAATTAATACAATAAATAAAAATTAAACGTAAGAGATGGAACGACAATACCAAATTTTGAAAGTATCCGAAGGTTGCGACTTTAGAAACTTCCGCTCGTACTTTGTAAACGAAAAATTAAAAAATTAAAGTGAACACTTTAAGAAATTAAATATATT
>NW_025840713.1:0-2061 GCF_002878395.1 Capsicum annuum | reverse complement strand
TTCGAGTGACTTCGTACCTCTTTCGAGTGACTTCGTACCTCGACCGAATCTCTGTACCTTTCAAATTCTTCTTCTAAAAGGCTTTTCCAACCCAAAATGTGTTCAATCAACGGACGCGCAATCAGTGCAGCGCAGCGATAGACTGAATTGATCGTACTACATAGACTACATAGAAAGAAGACTGCTTGCTCGGTCGCACACTCGTTACCGTACGTGCGACTCTCACTGCATACGGCTCGCACAAAGACTCCTAAATCCATCCCGAGCCCTTTCTTCCACCTCTCCTCTCCAATCTTCGATCAAACTTGAGGTGGGGCTTTGTTCTGGGGGGCCGCCTTGCGCAGCTTTAGAAAGGAGAGAATGACTTTATGAAATTCTCTCCAACCTTTTCTATCTATCTTTAGAAGTAGGGCGAGAGAAAGTCAATATGATATACTGCTCTTTTTTCCCTGTCCCGTGGTTTGATACCGTGAGTCTGGAACCTGGGGGGTTGCTCCGAGAAATCCTTTCTTTCTCGTCCACTCAGGGGGGTGCGGACACACCTGCACGGATTACAGGTGACAGTTACAAGAATGGCAGGGAAGTTAACAGTACCCGACGACATTCAGGGATGGATGTAGACCCATCGGGCAGGGATAATCATTCCGGTCCTGGTAGAAGTGGCGACCATTCTCAAGAACGAAAAAGACTGAGCTTAGGGAAGCCCTATGAGTCACTGAAACGACGGCAGGAGTGCCCTTTTTCTATCAATAGAGGGAGCAAAAAACATCCATTATTTAACTAGTTTAAACTAGGTACGACCAGCGTGGTTGTTCATCTTTCATTTTATTATTCCAAACCAAGGGAATTCTGTGGGGACCTCCCTGGAAATAGCAATCCCCAAAAGGGGTTGTTCTTTCCTCGTATTTCCTCATTGCAGAAAGCAGATATTTATGTTTCTTCAATCTTCAAACCAAATTCAGATTTCCTCATAGGAGGGTGGGCTACTCTTTATTCATATGAATAAGGATATCTTTCCTTGCCAGCGTGAGGGAACAAGCAGAAAAACAATATACCGTTGTCTCGTAGATATTATGCCAGTCATACCTCTGTTCTTTTTTCTCTTAGCCTTTGTTTGGCAAGATGCTGTAAGTTTTCGATGAGATCCTTAATAATATCCTAGAAAATTCATGATTTATTCGAGAAAAACCAAACAAGACTGACTTCTTACCAACCCGCGAAGGGTTGTGAGGCTGGACCAGGTACGAGGAATGAATCTATATCTGTGCACAGAAGTTGCTGGCCGGCGGCCGCTCAACTGTTCGAGCGCAATGCAGTGGTGTTGGTTCCGATTCGACAAAAGTCCTTTGTTCCTCATAGCAACTGGGGATCAAAAAGCACCAAATTTGATGACTTATTAAGGGAAAGACGAAGTAAGAGCATGCTATTGAAGACGTTGCAACATATGTCGGGAAGGCCTCCATTGATTGTGTACGAACAAAATACGAATCCACTAATGTCAGAGTAGCAGATATGGTTTTTAGCGGAAGCTTCTTTCCCCGGATGCGGAATTGAAAGAACCATGCCTTTTTTCTTATAAAATCCTCCTCATCAACTCTCTGTCTTTCGAACCCACACGCTATTGCATGAAAGATTTCCCCATTTCATTGCTACGGATCCGTCGGAGCAAGCGGTTAAGGCCAAGGGCGGAAGAAATGGGGAAATGCCTCTGCCAGGGAGGTATAGAGCTTCTAACCCGTTTTTATTGATATTTTGATTTTTACTAACATTTTCATTTGTATTCAAATTTAAAAGAAGTAATTTGCTTGGTATAATCCACGGTTTTATTTTATATACATTATAAAGTAGTACAAATTCTGGGAAGAACCAAAATTCCATATCCAATCCCTTTTCCAGATTGAAACTTTTAACAACACTTTTTCCTAAAATTTGGTCATGGTATGGTATATGGTTCATGGTTAATGAGAAAAAGAGCGCAGGTTGGTGCTGCACGTCATCAAGAAGGGCAAGGAAAGGAGAAAAATATATTGTTCTTAATCAGAAATAGTGGAGATTAAGGCC
>NW_025840712.1:0-1208 GCF_002878395.1 Capsicum annuum | reverse complement strand
ATCAAACGTTTGACATCAAGGATTAAGTATGAATTGGTTATTGATTGGTGAAATTATGGTTTTTTAACTGGATGAAGATTGGATTAGTTTTGACAGGTGAAGTTAAGTATCCCACATCGGAAGAAGAAGGATGGGTACTTGATCTCCTTACTTGGACAATCCTCTCTCATGAGCTAGCTTTTGAGGTTGAGTTAAGTCCAAAATTCATGCTTTGTCATGGTATCAGAGTCAGATTCATTCAAATTTTTTATTCACTGATGTTATATTGTTCACGCTTCAGTTAACGAGGTTTGGGGGACTTGAACAATCCTGTTAATACTACTGACATCATTGTTTGTATTTCCACACTGTTCCATGATCATCCTTATCCTTAGGCTTCTGCAAGTCTTTTTGGTTATTAAATCAGTCTTTCCTTTGATGATTTCATGCTTTTACAGACGTATAATGGAAGGTAACTGCAGAGTTGAAAGGATTTTGACATGGAAATTCACCTTGTCAAGATTTCCACTGGGTTTATAAGCTCGTCAGTTGGAGTACTTCCGTCTCAAATTAGTAGTTAAATTTTGCTTCTCGGGAGTCGAGCTATGAAAACTTTGACCATCATTTCAAATATATCATCAAAATGACATGAGAATTCTAACTTATTATACTATTAGGTTCAGGGATTTGGATATTGCGGAAATAAAGACAAACAAATGTTATAATGACAATAACATTTGGTATGAGGAAAATGTTTTCTTGAAAAACAAGTTGATTTCTTAGTTATTTTTTTATGTTTGGTTGGTGAATGAAAAATATTTTTCGGAAAATATTTTATAGTGTTTAGTTGGTGAATGAAAAACTATTTTTCAAAAAATACATTTTAGTATTTAGCTAAAACATAAAAATACATTTTAAAAAATATTTTTTGATCTCAAAAAAATATTTTTTTAGAGTGTGTTCGACATGAAGGAGGTAAAATATTTTTTAGGAAAATAAGTTCTTTCTTATTTATATTTGTGTGTTTGTTATGCAAATTGGATAAGTATAAGTTTTCTAAAACTATTTGTATTTATTTGATAAAAACAATGAGAAGGAATATGATAAAAAGGGTGGGATTAAAAAAAAAGATTGAATTTTAAAATAAAATAAAATTAAAAGCATTAATTTTTTTTGTGAAGAGGGGGTTGGTAGGTGAGGGTGGGGTTGTCAAAATAGGTAGTAAGGGC